>NW_006204462.1:1052341-1063470 GCF_000334495.1 Tupaia belangeri chinensis | reverse complement strand
AGAGATGCAGCAACACCCCTCCCACTCTCATCGCGACTTACTAACAACCCTAACCCTCCCCCAGGAGGGGACACACGTACCTGCCCGTCCACCAGCGCCGTGAGCGGAAGGTAGTCGAACAGGTCTGTGAAGCACTTCCACACGTTTGCGTTCCCGTACTTGCGCAAACACTCGTCGTAGAAGCCGTACACCTGTGTGATCTGTCGGCTCTCGTGGTTCCCCCTCAGGATCGTGATGCGCTCTGGGTAACGCACCTGCAAGAACAGAAGAGACCCACGGGACCATCGCGTTTTCACGAGGGTCACGGTAAACACTGACCCATTTCTTTAACTGGTACTTTTGTCTACTAGTGTTAAACATTATGTATTTTCAGGGTAACAATCTTTCTCATTCATAACCAGGTCCTGTTGATTAACCTTTGAAATGTTTTTTATAATTGTCCTTCTCCACAATATTTAGACCACCTTCTTTGGAAGCTTGGCGTCTCTGCTACGATGATAAACTTGTACCCGATCTTTCATTCATCTCTCCACCCTTTAACTACCACTCGTCTTCCGAACTCTTCCGGAAAGCTGCGTCTTCTTACTGAATGGACACCGAAGACCAGAGGAGTGGGCTCGGGACAGGGCCTGCGACTGCCTGACTGCTCTCCTTAACTTTGCTTTTCCGCAGGGAAGACCGTATCTGCCACTGAAAGCAGAAAAGCAGGCCCTTGCAGACTCTGGGCGAGGTCTCAAGTGTACTAAGTCTCCTTTTATGTCAAAACATGAAGGTACGCCACTAGCTAGGGTGCGTCTGATGGAAAGCATCAGACTCTCCAACTCCTGCTTTGCTGCACGCACTTAACGCCTGCATTCCCTGAGGAGGCGCACTGGTGTCCATCGCTGAGCTGGGTGCTATGCAGCTTGGTGCCAGGCCCACAAGCATAATGCCCCACCTCTCTGTGACACCCTAAGGAGCAGTGTGACCTGGGTAAGAAATGCAGAGTGATAAAGCTACTCTGTCATGTAAATAAGAGAGAAATCGTCTAGAGCGGGAGTGAGGCTAGCAGTGAGACCTGAACTGAGTCTTAGCTGAGGGACGAGATCAGGGCAGGGCAATCCTGTGGGGACGGTGGCAAAGGGACCGAAGGAGCCAGCCTGAAGCACGGGATAGCAAATGGTCTGGGCTGAGGCAGGGTACATGCGAGCGGCTCTTGGCGGTAGATTCAGACTAGATTTCAGAGGCCGCAAACGTGACAGCAGACAGCGCAGAGTTGCTGAGACCGGGACCAGGGAGGCTACGGGCATGCGTATTAAACGGGAGACGCCAAAATGGCAGTGAGTGCAGGGAGGGCCTCAGGGTCAGACCTTGCAAGGGAGAAACGCTAGTTACCATGCCATCGCAATAATGAGGGCGTGAGTGATCAATTGTGTGGTGGAAGTAAAACACAAGGCCAGAATTAAAAAAAAGATTTGTGTATAGACTCACTACAAAGGATAAGTGATTAAGTTTAAAAAAAAAAGAAAGGATTCTGGGGCTGCAGCACCTGTGGATGAACCAAACAGACTACAGCGAGACTCCACCTCCTGGGGCCTCTCCCCTACCTCCTGTGGAGAGCACACTTTGGCAATAAAAGAACAAAGTAACTATTCTAAACTTCTGCTTTGGAGACCCCAGAGAATGCTACATTCACCAAAGGAGGCAGTAGTTTATGCATGATTTTGTCTTTCTAAAAAGAGATAAATCCTACTGTTATCTCTATGGGCTACAAACAGCCTGGAAGGATGACGGAAGAGAACAGAAGGTGCGACCCAGGAGCCCTACCTTTAACGCCACGAGGAGAGTCACCGTCTCCACTGAGTAATAGCCTCTGTCCACGTAGTCGCCCATGAAGAGATAGTTCGTGTCTGGCGACTTCCCACCGATCCTGAAGAGCTCCATAAGGTCGTGGAACTGCCCGTGCACATCTCCACAGACCGTGACAGGACAGCGGACCTCTTGTACATTTGATTCTTTTGTTAAAATTTCCTTAGCCTGTTAGAAAACATGAAACCAACAATTTAAAAACTCTGCAAAGACACTATCATGACCTTAAAGGTATCAATTCTTGTCTATTAAAAGGTAACCTGTGGGGGCGGTAGGTGAGGTGGTCAAGGGCGCTGGACTCCCACAGGGCCGACCGCGGTTCGAGTTCCAGACCCAGCAGCTCGCGCGCGCTCTCTCTCTCTCACCCTTGCTCTCGCTCTGTCCCTCTCTGGTCAAATTAAAAATAGATAAATAAAGTTAAATAAATAGTTGTTTTAAAAAAGTGAAAAAAAGGCTGGCAGGTGGCATGGTGGTTAAGGACGCTGGACTCTTACGTGGCCGATCGTGGTTCAAGTCCCATGCCTGGCGGCTTGCTTTCTCATATTCTCTTCCTCTCTGTCCCTCTCTGGTCAAATAAAAATAAATAAATAAAGTTAAATAAAAAATAATTCTTTAAGAAAAAAAGTGAAAAAAAGTAATCTGGGGAAAAACAATGGAAGCATGTTTCTTATAAAACAAACCAACCCACAATGAGACGCACCCCCAGGGTGGCCATACTAAAGCACACGAGCAATGCCAAGAGTCAGCAGGCTGTGAGGAGGCAGAGAACCGAAGGGCCGTGGGGACAGCCTGAGTGTCCCTCAAGGTCGACAGGGGGTGCACACAATGTGGCAGCTCTACTCCGAGGCATGCCCGTGAGATGGAGACCTGTCCACGGCAGCATTATGAGGCAGAGTCAAAAAGTCGACATTGCGCAAGTGCCCAACTGGTGATGGGTTTGAGTAAACGGGGTCTACCCACCACTGGAACATTGTCCGACAACCAAGAAAGTACTGACACGCACCATGACGGCAGCCTGCCCCAGGCGTCCACCATGCACAATCCCATTCCCAGGAGGCGAACGCAAGTGCAGAGGTGGAGAGAGAGGCTGCCTGGGGCTTGGCAGGTGGAACTGCAGGGACCGGGCGATGGCTGTGTGTGCGGGGACCCGTGGGTCACAAGGTGCTAGAGCTGTGGCACACACATGTTGAGTGCTGTGCGTTCTAGACCAGGGGGCTCGATGGTACAGGAGTGGTATCTCAGCAGAGCTGTTTTACTGCTCTGTTTTGCTTGTTAATTCTGCTAGAGGGTCCATGTGCTCACCGAGGACAGGCAAAGCATGAGGACAGGAGAAGTAAGAAGGTACCCTCGGGGTACAGCCATACTGCAATCCCTTCTCCATTTCTCCTCTCAGGGTTCTGGACACACATGGACACGCACCCAGCATGGTTTTCAAGTCACCTGGTTCAGGCCTTGAATCAAAGAGTTGGATATGTGAGATAGAGCTACCTTAACCACAAGGCCATCAGCTGTCCCAAAGTTGTTTTAAAAAAAATAACTGGGGACCAGCAGATGGTGTAATGGTTATGTCACTGGACTCCCACATAGTGGACTGCAGTTTGAATCCCAGACCCGTGGCTTAAAACTCAGGCCGGGTGCATATGCACACATGCCCAAAATTTCAAGAGGAGACTAGAAGAGGGAAGGGACTGTGGCATGGCCATCCTCCAAGGGAATTTCTTGCTTGTCTCTCTCTGTGTCTCTCTGGAGAGCACACATACCCTATAGAAAAGCTCTCTCTCTAAACAAAAGAATAATCAGGACCAGCAGTTGGCGTAATGGCTATGTCGCTGGACTTCCATGTAATTGACCGCGGTGCGAGTCCCAGACCCAGTGGCTTAAACTCACGCTGGGTGGGTTTGTGTGCACTGTGCCCAAAATCCCAAGAGGAGAATGGAGGAGAAGAGATTGCAGTGTGGCCATTCCCCCTGGGGGTGATCTCTCCCTTTCTGTCTCTCTGTCTCTGTCTTTCTGGTGAATGTACACATCATACAGCAAACACCTCTCCCCCAAAAAAGAATCTATTTACAAATCAAGGAAAAAGTCACAAATCGTTCAAAGTCCTATAAGAATACAGTCTTGGGACTAGCAGTTAGTGTAATGGCTGGACTCCCATGTAGTTGACCGCGGTTCGCGTCCCGGACCTGGTGGCTTAAAACTCATGACGGGCCCATGTGCATGCGTGCCCAAGATCCCGAGAGGAGAACGGAGAAGGGATTGCAGCGTGGCCATACCCCCTGGGGGGTAATTTCTCGCTTTCTGTCTCTCTCTGTCTGTCTGGCGAGCGCACACACGCTAAAGCAAAAGCCTCGCAAAAAAAAACAAAAAACAAAAAAACAAAAAACAAAACAAAAAAAACTCTCTTACAGGAATTAAGAGACTACTCTTCACCTCTTCATTCCAGTTACTTTGTGTTAACAGAAATTGAGACAGTGTCATCAGGAGGCTCTAAAGCACAGAACTTTGGTATAAACACAGTGCTGTTGGACGCATGCACTGCCCCGGGCTCTCCAACCACTCATCTACCCAGCGGCTCTGCCCAAGGAGGAGGGGGCTTGGAACCAGGAAGAAAAAGACAGGGGCCTCTGAAATGACAAAATGCGTAATAATGAAAGCACATGTGGCCCGGTGGCTGCGTTGGCCGCACGCTGGGCCCACATGGGAGGGCCAGGTGCTATAGTGTGTGCCTGCAATTTGCACTCCGGAGAGGGTGAGAAGAGCAGGACATGGCAAGACCCTGTTTAAAGAAAGTACATGCACCCCCCACGAGTCCACCAGAGACTCGCTCAGGCCCTCTTCTGCGTCTTCATTTGTCATATACAAAATTCCGGTCACCATTTCTAGGGCTATGACAAACTGGAAGTAGAAACTATTACCAGAAATAAGAACTGGGCTAATACAGACATGTATGGGAGGAAGAGATGACCAGTCAGCGGTGGCAGCAAACCCCGGCAAACACAGGACAGAAAGCCAGAGTTGGGGAGAAGCTTACAGAAGTCAGTAGAGGACAGCCTAGGTGGGTGGGAGAGGAACTTCAGGTGATCCTCTGCCGTCAGGGGTATCACCTAAAGAGCATTTAAAAATCTTGCCTTTAATCTGCACCTCTATGCCCAGCCTAGGACCTCCGTAGTGCACAGGACTGCAGCGCTGGAAGCCAACGCCAGGTCCGGGTAGGCATGTACACGCAAGCTCCGAGGAGCCAGGAGACGGGCACTGTGGTGGACAGACCTTGAAGAGTTGCTTCCTCCTCCCTCTCCCCTAGCTCAGGTGCGCATTCTTCATCATGCACTAAAAATAGTTTAATTTGTTGGGGAGCCAGCAGGTGGCATGGTGGTTAAGGCATTGTCCATTTCCACATGGCTGACCTCAGTTCAAGTCCTAGACCTGGTGGCTTGCTTTCTCATCCCCCACCTCCGTCTCTGTGTGTGTCTGTCCGTCTCTGATAAAATGAAAAAAAAAAAAAAAAAGAATGAATAAATAAAATTTTAAAAAATAATAGTTTTTAAAAATAGTTTAATTTGCAGTCTGATAAATGTCCTTAAAATTTCGTTCACTGAGTTCTGTGGTTTGAGAACGGCCTGGACTCTTCCCAGTGACTCCTACCCTCGTTGCACTTCTCATCCGACCTTGGCTGTTCTCCTGGTTTTGGTGCTGAGTTTATCTTGCTGAGTTTCCTTAGGATCATTATTTTAATTCCTTTTCAGGCATTTTAAAAGTTTCTTACAGGGAACCAGCAGTTAGCGTGATGGCTATGTCGCTGGACTCCCACGTAGTCGACCAAGGTTCACGTCCCAGACCCAGTGGCTTAGAACTCACGCCGGGCGCGTGTGCGTGCGTGCCCAAGATCCCGAGAGGAGAGTGGAGGAGAAGGGATTGCGGCATGGCCATCCCCCCTGGGGGGTGATTTCTTGCTTTCTGTCTCTGTGTCTGGTGAGCGCACGCGCCCTATAGCAAAAACCTCTCAAAAAAAAAAAAAAGTTTCTTACAAAAGCAATACTCATTCAGTAGAAACCTAACCTTGAGCACCCACACATCCATTCTGATTTTCACCTTCAGTACTCAACAAATACTATGAGATATTCAGCTCTTTCTTAGAAAACAGGCTTTGTGGGGGTCAGCAGGTAGCATGCTGCGTGTGGCACTGGACTCCCACATGGACAGCTGCAGTTTGAGTACTGGATCCGGTGGCTTGAAAAATCTCACCAGGTGCATGTGGGTGCATGCCCAAAATCACTGGAGGAAAATGGAGAAGGGGGAACTGCAACATGGCCATCCCCCTAGGAGGTGAGCTCACTTTCTCTCTCGCTTGTGCTCTCTGGTGAGGCACACACACCCTATGAAAAAAAAATTAAAATAAAATTTCAAAGCAAATCCCAGACTATAACTTAATATAGAGCCATCAGTAGGGCCAGCAGATGGCGCAGTGGTTAGGTGCTGGACCCCACAGGGCAACTGTGGCTCTGAACTCGATGGCCTGAGACACACCGGGCATGTGTGTGGTACTGGGCCCCACAGGGCAACTGTGGCTCTGAACTCTATGGCCTGAGACACACCGGGCATGTGTGTGGTGCTGGGCCCCACGGGGCAACTGTGGCTGGCTCTGAACTCAGTGGCCTGAGACACACCAGGCATGTGTGCGCACGCGCCCAAAATCCCAACAGGAAAAGGGGTTATGGCATGGCTTTGCCCCCAGGGGGTGATTTCTCACTTTCTCTCTGTTTATGGGTGAGCACACACGCCCTATAACAAAACTCTCTCTCTCAAAAACCAACAACAAAAAGCAAAAGCACAACACATAACAAATGATCAGTGAGAGGTCGGCAGGTGGCATGGTGAGTTAGCGTAATGGCTATGTTGCTGGACTCCCACATAGTTGACTGCGGTTCACGTCCTGGACTCGGTGGCTTAAAACTCACGCTGGGCGCGTGCATGCCCAAGATCCCAAGAGGAGAATGGAGAAGGGATTGTGGTGTGACCATCCTCCCTGGGGGGTGATTTCTTGCTTTCTGTCTCTCTGTTTCTCTCTCTCTGTCTGTCTGGTGAGTGCACACGCCCTATAGCGAAAACCTCTCAAAAAAAAAGAAAAAAAGAAAAAGAAAAAAAGAAAAAAAGAAAAGCCATGGTGCACTGATGCGTGCCACAATCTGGAGGACCCTGAAATTACTCTGCTAAGTGAGAGAGGCCTGACATGGGAGACCCTGAAATTACTCTGCTAAGTGAGAGAGGCCTGACATGGGAGACCCTGAAATTACTCTGCTAAGTGAGAGAGGCCTGACATGGGAGACCCTGAAATTACTCTGCTAAGTGAGAGAGGCCTGACATGGGAGACCCTGAAATTACTCTGCTAAGTGGGAGAGGCCTGACATGGATGACCACGTATTGCTCACGCCATATTTATGAAGCGTGAAGAACAGGCCGATCCATGCACACACAGTAGAGCAGTGGCTGTCAATGCCAGGGGGAGAATGGGAGTGACGTCACAGGAGGGAGCTTATTCTTTGGGGTGATGGTAGTCCAGAATTAGAGAGTGGGGATGGCTATAGAGTTTTATGAATACAATTGAACAGTATACTTTAAAAAGATGACTTTTAGAATATGTGAATTATATTTTAATTCTAAGACTTCAGGGAAAATAACCAAACCAAGCGTGAAATACTAACCATACCCAGTGGAGTGAGAACTAGAGCATCTAGTAAATCGGGCCCTACTCAATCACCTGTTTCAATAGAAGCAGCTCTCACGCTGCGTAGTTCCTGTACACGTGAATCCCAGCTGCCGCAGTTAGTTAAATAACATCAGGGCCTTCAAAATGTGGCTGAATGTTTGGTTGCCACAGTATTTTAACTGTGAGCACGAAAGTAGTGCAATGGTTCAGTGCTGTGCAGAGGAAGCAAGATCTCAGTCAACCAGGATGCCAGTCCTGACCCTCCTGGCTTACACGCTGACACAGACACATGTGCCAGGGCCATGGCAGGATGAAGAACGGGAGGAAAAGGGAATGTAGCACAACCAGGCCCTGTTGGGAATGCTTCCTGCCTGCCTCCAGTGCATGCACGTGCCATCTGGCATAATAAGGTGAAAACCTTAAGGCTAGTCTACAGATCATGACGCAAACACAGGTGTGCACCAGATCAGTGGCCGCCACAGCCGTCCTTTTGGAGTCTGACTGGTCACCGCACCTGCTACTAAGTCCGTGCCCAGCAAACAACTGCTGTGCTGGCTCCTAGTCTTGCATTAACAGCCCACAGAACCTTTCACAATCAGATACTCGAAGGACCAATCTGGCTGACGAGGACTGAGCAAAGAAAGGAAAAACACTAACCTGGAAATAAAACTCCAAACAGAGCTGCACAAGACAGCTGACTGTGGGGATGTCACCACTTCTGCCACGACAGAGGCATCAGATTAGCAGCCACTCAGGTACAGAGAAAGTGCACGAGCAAGTGCGAGCGGCTGTGGTGAGGGGAGGGTCCCGAGGGGTGGCGCTGGCACAAACCTCCTGAAGAGGTGCTCAGTGGTACCTCAGGCCAAGGAAAGCAGAAGGAGAAAAAGTTGGAGTGGGTGCAAACCTGGGAGTTGGCATGAGTCACACACAGAAAGACATGCTGCACCCTGTGTGACCAGGGACAGGACAGCAAGCGCCAACCAGGCTACTGGGAGGGGTGTTCTCGAAGAAATGGCACTTAAACAACTCCAAGATAGTGAAGTAACGTATGGGTCAAGTCGTCAGAACCTTGGCACACATCACAAAGTGGTGGTTTCCTAAGTGCAATCTGGAATCTCTGCATCAGAATTCCGGTGATGTTCTTTGAAAATGTTCCCTTGGGCCAGCAGGTGGTGTACTGGTTAAGGTGCTGAACTCCCACGTGGCCGACCACAGTTTGAGCCCCAGACCTGGATGCGTGCATGCCCTCTCTCTGCACCCTGCCCCCATCCCCAAGTGAGCACTGTAGCAAATTAAAAATAAGAATAAATTTTAAAAAGGTACTCTCTAGGAAATGTCAACTCCCATGTTTACTGCGACACTATTCACAACAGCCAGTCTGCAGAGTCAGACAGCACACGCACAGAGTTCAGGGTCACTCTGCCCTTAGGGTGAGGCCCAGTCACCTGCGACACGCACAACCCCGAAGGAGATCACGCCAATGAGCAGGCACTGGAGACACTGTGATTTCAATCACTGTGTAAACTGCTTTAAAAAAGGGGTTTTGCTTTTTAATTGCAGAGAGCACCTGTGCTGGCCAGAAAGACAGAGAGAAGGAAGACAGAGAAAATGCTCAACAGAGTGTGGTCACGCCATAAGTCCTTCTCCTCCATCTCTTCCCCTTGTTGAAATTTTGAGCACATACTCACATCATGTTTTTACTTCTTTATTTTCCTTCAAGAATTATTTTATTTAACTGTATTTATTTATTTTATTTATTTATTTTAATCTGACCAGATGGGGGAGAGAAGGAGAGAGAAAAAGGGAAAGCAAGCCACCAGGTCTGGAACCCAAACCACGGTCAGCCACATGGGAGTTCAGTGCCCTTAAGCACCATGCCACCTGCCAGCCCCCCATCACGTGTTTTCAAACCATCAGGGCTAGGATTTGAACTATAGTTGTATACGTGGGATTGGCTCCCTTACCCAGTAGGCCACAGGGCTGGCCCAAAGCACAGAATTTGCAGTGTAAGTAGAGAGGGAACTGGTAGGTACCAAAAGCTGGGATGAGAAGGAGAAAGGCGCTAAGAGACCGAAAACTGCCGTCGGTCAGATGAGTGGGTCTGTCTCTGGGACGTAGTCAAGGAATCTCAATTTTTCACTTCCTTTCCAAGTGATTTGTATGTACATTTACAGCTTGGGAAAAGATAAACAATCTGAATACACAGAAGTGCTAAAATTTATAAAGAAAAAATTACAGTAAAAGGACTATCTAGCTCTGTGGCCTGGTAGTTAAGGCAGCTGGATTCCACATGGCTGATTGCATAGTTCAAGCCCCGGATCTGGAGGGTTATCAAACACCAGACGTTAGGGCCACCAGGTGGTGTGGAGGTTGAGGCACTGGACTCTCACATTGCTGAACACGGTTCAAGTCCCAGACCTGGCAGCTTGCTTTCTCAGTTTTCCTCTCTCTGTTTCTCTCTCTGGTGAATTAAAATAATAAAATTAAATAATGCTTAAAAAATAAATAAAACACACACCAAGCACATGTACATGCATGCTCAAAGTCCCAAAGGGAGGGAGAGACAGAGAAAGGATTGTGGCATGACCACTCCCCATGGGGGGGGGTGCTTTCTCCTCCCTTCTCTCTTGGTAAGTACATGCACCCTCCAACAAAGATAAAATACACACAACTGGAAAATAATATTTTAAATATTTTAAAATGTTTAAAATTTGGGGCCCATAGGTAACAGTGGTTAAGGCATTGGACCCCACATAGTTGACTCTGTGGTTTGAGTCCCAGATATGGCAGCTTTGAAGACATGCCAGGCAAGTGTGCATGTGTGCCCAGAACCCCCAAAGGAGAATGGAGGGGAAGAGACTGAAGTATGGCGTTTTCCCCTGCAGTGCACCAGACACTCTGCTTGATAGCACACAGAGTGGTCCCAGCCATTCAGGGGATGGAGGCAGGAGGGCCACCACATAACAAGACACAGTCCCATACAAAAGCAAGACAAAAAGCCCCCCCACACACACAGGACTTAATGGGTTGGAAGACCAAATACCAAATTTATACAGATGAAAAAAGAATGAGCCGGCTCAATTAGAAAAATCCTGGCACCTGGGGGCCAGCAGATGGCGTGATGGTTCCGTGGCTGGGCTCCCATGCAGTGGATCAGGGTTTGAGTGCCGGACCCGGTGGTGGCTTAAACTCACGCCGGGCGCTTGTGCCCAAGATTCCGAAAGGAGAATGGAGAAGGGATTGCGGTGTGGCCATCCCCTTGGGGGGTGATTTCTCGCTTTCTGTCTGTCTGTCTGTCTGGTTAGTGCACGCGCCCTATAGCAAAAACCTCCCCAAAGAGAACGTTATGGCTTAAAATAAGCAATCTCATTTACGGACTTTAAGTGGATCTTTTGCACATAAAAATGCACGAAAATTGTGAAGACTCTAGACTTTACACAAATACGGTGGAAAAATAATTCCAAGTGTTACGAAAAGATCGCTGGGCCAGAAACGCCTTACGCGACTGGGCGATGGCGCAGAGGCACCCTCGCGTCCGAACTTCGGCAAGAGCCTCTCCCCTGAGCTGGTCCCTGCC
>NW_006204462.1:1050204-1051636 GCF_000334495.1 Tupaia belangeri chinensis | reverse complement strand
CGGGGCCCCGGCAGGCGGGGGTGTCTCCCTGCCCGCCCCGGCTCACGGAGCTGTGGATCTGAGTAAAGGAACGGCCTCTGGCCTCGCCTCTCCTTAGCTGTGGACAGGCGACGCATGGAGCTGCCATGCTCGCCGCTGGACAGGCGATGCACGGAGCCGCCCTGCTCCTCGCCGTCGGCTGTGGGTCCGGGGAGGCAGGTCCGCAGCCTGCCCCGCACTCCGGAGCCCGCGGTCCCACAGAGGCCCTGCTCCCGGCCTCGCCCCGCCGACCAGCTCCGCGCTGGGCGGTGCACGGCAGCGTCGGGCCGCGGGGTCGGAGCGGCTGTCCCGGCCCAGGCCTGCACCACCGCCCGGGCAGCTCGCCCTGCTCCAGGGCGCGGGAGACGCTGACAGCGCCCGTCCTCTTCCTCCCTGGACACAAAGCAGTCGCTCTAGGAAGGGGTCTTTGTACTGCGTTCTGAGGAGGTTCTAGGGAGGCGCGTGTGCGCCAGGCGCCTGCGGCAGCGTCTGCCTGGAAAGCCACGGATGTTCCCCGCGGCAGAAATGGGCAACGGGTGGGAGACACGCTCTCAAGGTGCCAGTAAAATGAGCTGAGTTTTAGCTAAACCTGGAGAACTCAGAACGCTATTGAGAACAAGAATGCACATGGAGATCCCACAGATGGACTGAGAACCGAAAACACACCCAGCGATGGGCAGCGGCTGGCCGGGCGCGTCTGTCCCGAGGCTGCAAGCGTCACCCGGCCGTCTTTCACGTGTCTGGGCTAGGGAGGCTGCAAGTCCGGGCACAGCCGGCAGGCGCGTGCACGCCCACAATCCTGGACGGAGGGAGAAACAGAACTGTGGCCTGAGTCTCACGGGGAGGTTCTCTCACCTTCCCTTGCTCTGATTCCAGTGAGCACAGGCCTCCAGGTAAATTGAAGCGCCATCCTCTTACAGAAGGAAGAGCCAGTTTGTGCACCGTCCCTCAGGGCAGACAAGACAGCAGGGTGAAGAGGGTTTAGCTCGTTTCCTTCAGCCCTTTCCTAAGTGCTAATCCCACCCACAAGGCTAGTGGCCTAACTGGCGCTAAAGCCCCGCTTCTTAATACTGTCACATCGGGGTTTAAGTTCCAACACACGGCCACGGCAGAGGCCCTGAGCGTCCCTAGTGAGCTGGTGGAAGCTGCACTCCAGAGACCCGCCTCTGCGCCGCCCAAGGGGAGGTGCTCTGCCTCTCCTGACCCCTGGCCGAGTGCCAACCAGGCAGGCGTTACAACTCCAGCTGACAGATGTGGGAACAGACGCAGGTCGTTCTCCCCTCTCCCCGTGTGCTCAGGTCACACAGGTGCAGCGAAGCCACCACGGTCTGGACCTGAGCAGAGAGCCCGGAAGAGCAGAGTGTGTGTGTGTGTGTGTGGGGGGGGGGGGGGGGGCGGCACTTCGGGGTTTTGT
>NW_006204462.1:1046778-1049371 GCF_000334495.1 Tupaia belangeri chinensis | reverse complement strand
GGGGGGGGGGGGGGGTAGGGGACTGCAACTTCAGGTTTTGTTGCCTTGGACAAGACGCAATCTCCATCAAAACCAAGTATTGTAATGGTTAAAATTTCTGTTTCTGCTGCGTGTGTTTCCTCCTAGAAGACATAACTACCAGTTTCTGATACCTGCTCATTATTTGTCACGTCAATAAAACGACATTTAATGTTAGATTTGTATGCCAGTTCTACATTTACCAGAAATTTTTTTTCTGGAGAGGTTTTTGCTATAGGGCGCATGTGCTTGCCAGAAAGACAGAGACAGACAGAGACAGAAAGTGAGAAATCACTCCCCAAGGGGGTTGACCATGCCACAATCCCTTCTCCTCCATTCTCCTCTCAGGATCTTGGGCATGCACGCACACGCGTCGGGTGTGAGTTTAAGCCACCGGGTCTGGGACTCAAACCACTGTTGACTACATGGGAGGCCAGTAACAGCCATTACGCTAACTGCTGATCCCCCAAAGAGAGATTTTTGCTATAGAGTGTGTATGGTCACTGAGAGACAAAGACAAGACAGAGACCGAAAGGGAGAAAAAACTCCCCAACGGGGTTGACCATGCCACAATCCCTTCTCCTCCATTCCTCCCTCGGGATCTTGGGTGCACGCACACACACACACAGATGCCTGATTTGAGTTTTAGGCTACCAGGTCCAGGACTTGAACTGCAGTCAACTACATGGGAGCCCAGCAACGTAATCATTACGCCATCTGCTGGTCCCATGCCTAGCATGAGTTTTAAGCCACCAGGTCTAGGACTCGAACTACGGTTTACCTACGTGTGAGTCCAGTGACGTAGCCATTATGCTGCCATCTGCTGGTCCCAAGATTGCAGTATTTTTAAGAATGCAATTATTTTGGGACCAGCAGTTAGCGTAATGGCTGTCGCTGGACTCCCATGTAATCAACCGAGGTTCAGGTCCGGGACCCGAACTCACGCCGGGCGTGTGTGCGTGCGCGTGCGTGCCCAAGATCCCAAGAGGAGAATGGAGAAGGGATTGCGGTGTGGCCATCCCCCCTGGGGGGTGATTTCTCACCCTCTGGTGAGTGCACGCGCCCTATAGCAAAAACCTCACCCAAAAAAAAAGAATGTAATTATTTTAATTCTTCCAAAGGGTACTTCAAAGGAGCCTTCTCACCCATGAGGGACCCTTTCCTGTTCTAAGACTCGGGAAAGGCGTGTAGCAAAGCGTCAGACTCGGGCCTCGCAGACTCTCCCCTGCACACTGCATCAGCAATCTGACCCTTATCCCGTTTCTCTTCAATAGCAATTGCTAACTAGGAATCTGTAGATCCTGCTCTTAAAATTGTATTGATCAGACCTAATTTTTTAAAAGGTTGGTCCTCGTGAATAATTTCTTCCTCCCATATTTTATTATTTTTTTTTGTAGAGGATTTTGCTATAGGGCTTGTGTGTTCGCCACAGGGTACGTTTGCTCCAGAGGGTGAGAAAGCAGCCCATCCCTTTGGGGGATGGTCACGCCACAATCACTTTCCCTTCATTTCTCATTCATTCATCTATTTATCACCCTTTGGGAGTGATTTCTCTCTCTCCAGTGAACACACACGGCATGTGACAAAAAAATTATTTCATGAGCTAGAGACAAAGAAAAAAGCGCCCCACCGGGTCTTTGCACTGTGGCCCACCAGGCTTCATCTGGCCTAGGTCATGGGCACACACGCACCCAGCATGCAGAGAGTGGTCTTGGGGCGCTGAGCCCCAGCCCGTCCCATGTGGGTCAACCTCAAGAGCATCCCATTACTGCTGCCACTGTCTGCCCCACAATTCTATTTTCAGAAACTGTGTAGGTAGCTGGGAGTTCACCATATTTAAGCAGTATCAATATTGTATAAACTAAAAACCAACTATGCCTGTACAAGTATCCAATGGTTGTAAACCACATATACCTAATAATGTTAATTTATCCCCTAAAATTAGTCCACATTACTCCACTGAAAAGAATTTGCATCCCAGGACCAGCAGTTGGTGTAATGGCTAAGTCACTGGACTCCCATGTAGTCGACTGAGGTTCAAGTCCCGAACCTGGTTGCTTAAAGTCACGCTGGGTGTGCGCGCGCATGTCCAAGATCCCGAGAGGAAAAAGGAGGAGAAGGGATTGCGGTGTGGCCATCCCCTGGGGGGAGATTTCTTGCTTTCTCTCTTTCTGGCAAGCGCACACGCCCTATGGCAAAAACCTCTCCGAAGGGGGGGGGAGAATATGCATCCTTCATGTTATTTTGAAGTCTTAAGTCATTAGCCTGAAATCACCTCAATCATTGGTACTTTTAGATATGTACACAGAACTCAAACAGCTTAGCAGTGAGGATGAAACCCTTTTCAAGAGTGTTAGCACAAAAGTATGACCAAGATGCTAATGTCAAGAATACGTGAGAGGACACTAAACAACTGCTCTGCAAAATACAAATTAAGAAAACAAATTTTAGGTATTTTCGTATGACACACAACTTACATTTCAACATTTCATCTATATCCTTAAAAAGTTTGTATACGTTTACCAAAATACTCTTTTTTAAGGATCAGCCCATGGCATGGCATCAAGGCTGCTGA
>NW_006204462.1:1013599-1046578 GCF_000334495.1 Tupaia belangeri chinensis | reverse complement strand
TGCTGAACCCCACGTGGCTGAAGGCATGGTTCCAGTCCTGAGCCCAGCACCTTGAGCAACAGGCCTGGTGCCTCTGTGTGTGTGCTCAAAATGCCAGGAGGGAGGAAAGGCACTGCAGTGTGGCCACACCCCTGGGTGGTGGTTTCTCCTGCTCTCCCCCTCCACTCTGGCAAGTGCATGCACCCTATACAAATGTTTAAGGATACTGTCTGGAGGAATCTCATCCTTGCGGCTACATTCACTGGTGATTTATCTCCTCAGAGGGGCCTTCTCTGACTGCCTTAGTTTATGTATCATCCAGACACTGTCTGTCAGTCACTTCTCATTATGTGAAATTTCCGTAACTGTTCCTTGTCTTTCTAGAAGTTTCTTTTTGAAAAATTACGCCAGAGGTCATGTGCATGAGAGAGAGCAAGAGAAGAGAGCTCCCCATGGGACCTGGCTACTGCAACGCCCCCCTTGCAACTTCAGGGTCCCGGGACAGCGCTCATCTGCTTTGGCTTCGCTGCCAGCCCTGCAGGTCTCTGAGCAGAGAGCTGCAGGAGGGCAGGACTGAGACGTGTTAAATTTTACATTTGAAAGACATCTGTAAAAGTGAGGGCAAAGGAAGAGGTGGCCCTGTGGCCAAAGCAGCTAGGATGGAAGGGGTGCAGGGCACTGCGGTTAGTGGGCTCAGGGCCTCCTGGGCTGCTTTTCAGATACCAGTTATGTGTGAACCAACACCACTTACATTCTCTACTCAAGAAGTAAACAAAAGACTGAAATTAGAAGGAATCCAGTTTATTCAAGTATTCTAAATTCCTACACAGTATTTACAAACAGCCTTTTTGTTTATAATGTTTGCTTAATTTCAATTCGTTCTCCTAGCTTTAGAATCAAAATATATACAAACTAGGGGAGGGGAATAAAAATACATTTTTTTCATATTCTGTCAAACTACAGACTTCTTAATGTAACTTGAAATTTAGTTAAGTATTTTTTTTGAAGAAATTAAAGCCTGTGAAATAGAAGTATCACAATGTCAAGATAATCTGAAAATTGTTTAAAGAATCTGTAACTAGAATATTTAACTTTGCTTACCTAAAATTTTTAATGAACTCTGTAACATCGTTCCATAACCTAACCTAACTGGAATGGCTGGGCAAAGTCATTTTTTAAATAAGCTGCTACTACTGCGTTCATACCTGTTCAAGAGTTCTAATTTTAATGGGTTACCTTAAAACAAAAGCATGAACAAAAATCATGGTTATTTTAATATTACTTTAATTATATCATGTTTTCAAATTCCTGGTTTCTTCCCATTAAAGACTGTGTCTGCCTTTCCCTTTTAAAAGATCTGCATGTTAAAGAAGAGCCCTAAGCATTCTGAACTCCCTTCTCTTTGGTTAATTGACTAAAACCCCTTATCTTGGGGGTTTCTCAGTGTCTTTCTCAATTGAAAAATTACAAGGCAGAACTTACCCTCTTTGTAGGCCTGCGCCACAAGTATGCTAACATGAAAAAGGTTGAGGAAGCGATAAAGCTTTACTAGCTTTTTAGATTCAGTCAAAGCAAATCCCTTGTCACTTGTCAGGGCTGGCTAAGTGCTGGGCAAGGCTTCTGGGGTGCTGGTGGGCGTGGCTGGCCAGCTCCTGCGGGCCAGGTGAGAGGAGCTTCCAGGGTACACCTGTGATCACCTCATGTCCAGCACTGAATTCCAAAGATTTTTTTTCAGTTTTGCAAAATGTTGGGGCTGGGGGAGAAACCTATGGCCAGAACACTTAAAAACTTGCATGTGTGTTGCATTATTTAAAATTACTATAATACGACTAAATTAACAGCATGAACATAACATATTCCGTTATTTGCTACAAAATCGTTCTGTAACACATTTACATTGTATACAAAAGGAGTAATCTTGTGACAAGGGCTCTTGTAGAAAAAGGTATTGAGGGTGCTTTCATTCCAATATAATGAACTAAAACTACTTCCAAGAAAGGTTTTCAAATCTCTTCTCCAGAAAATAGGCAAACCAATTTTTCTATTAGAAATATTTTATAAGTAAAATAATGAAATGAAAGAAATTCACCATGTCACACACTTATAAATGATATGAAAAAATATTAAGAATTATTAAATTACTAGTCTCATGACCAATCCAAGCAAAAAAAAAAAAAAAATCCTGCCTCCAGCTCTAATGGTACATCATAACAACATTCTTTAAAAAATCAGAAACAAAAACCTTTCAAAGATATTACCACCACTGTTTAGCCTTAGTCATATTAAACGTTTTATTACTCCTTATATTTGCATGGAAATAATTTTGGTCCTTCGGATGTTAGAAGTTGATTTCTTATTACTTTTTGTGATATACCATTATACTTACATATTTTATAAAAGGCTGCATGTTTTACATTTCCTACCACATTTACATACACTTTAAAAAGTTAAAATAAAAAATATGTAAATAAAAAATGCTTGGAAAAAATATTTGATCTCCTTTATTTCAGTGGATGGAAGACTGTTTTCAGTGTCCTGGGTGAAAGGCTTCTTGATGCCAAGGAGCTGGAAGGAAAAAAAAGGGATTTGCTGTAAGTGACTGATGTACAGAAACGACGCGCCAGTCCAGTGGGAAGACCTGCGTCCACAGAGACCCAAGTGCAGACTACACAGGTGCCCGCACTAGCAACAGACCAAAGAGCTCTTCCAGGCCCTCGATGGCGCAGGCCCTCGCCCGCCCGTCAGAGCGGTACTTAACACCTCTCTCCCAGGTCCCGCACCAGAATTAAATGTGACAACCAAGGTGATGTGCTTGGCACACACACTCCACCTCGTCACTCTCCCTTAGTTACATTTTCTGGTGTTGAACACAAACACTATGAGCAAAAACAGCGATAAATGAGTAAAAAGGATTTTCTCATTTTTTTCTTTAAAGTTTTTTTTTTTTTTTTTTTTTTTTTTTTTTTTTTTTTTTTTTATAAAGGAAGGAGTTTTTTTCTTTTTTTTTTTTTTAGTTTTTTTTTTTTTTTTTTTTTTTTTTTTTTTTTTTTGTCATAAGGCATGTGCACTCACCAGGAAGAGGGAGAGAGAGAGAAACCATCCTCCTGGGGAGAAGACCAAACTGCTATCCCTTCTTCTCCACTGTCCTCTCAGGATTTTGGCCATGCACACACACAGGTCCAGTGTGATTTTCAAGCCTCCAAATATGGGACTCGAACTGCAGTCAGTCACGAAAGAGTCCAGCACCTTAACCACCACTCCGCCTGCTGGTCCCCATATCTTTTTTTTTTTTTTGGAGAGGTTTTTGCTATAGGGCGTGTGTGCTCACCAGAGAGAGAGACAGAGAGACAGAAAGCGAGAAATCCCCCCCCCGGGGGGATGGCCACGCCGCAATCCCTTTTCCTCCATTCTCCTCTTGGGATCTTGGGCACACATGCACACGCGCCTGGCGTGAGTTTTAGCCACTGGGTCCGGGACTCGAACCATGGGTGACCGGGGGAGTCCAGCGACATAGCCATTACACTAACTGCTGGTTCCCCCACATCTCTTTAAGGATGCAGTTCCTGGAAGTTTGAGAGTGCTCAAGAGACTATGTGCACTCATGAAAACTAAAACATGTGCATGTGATATTGCAACTACCTCCTAATGTTTTTTATAAGAGTGACTTTTGGATACTGTAAGAAACAATTAATTGCTCCTTTTTATTTTCACTGCAACAGAACCAAGGTTGCAACAAGTCAGATTTTTGAGAATCACAGCTGGAACTGATTTGAGTTTTATTTTTTCAGTATCAAAAACAGCCAAATTATTTAAAAATGCAGGAAAGCCCATCTATGAGAAACCTTATGAAACAGACACCATCGAGAGCTCCTACTTCAGGAACTGCAATGTCTACTTTAATGTACTGTGTCGCCAACATCTCCCACTCCTGGTGTTTTCCCTCACAGCACCAGCAGCAGTTTCAAATTAATCAGAAAGGAAAAAAGTCATGTATGTTCTTCCTTTTTTCTTTCTCCCCTTTTATAGTTTGTCACCAGTTCTGTCTTGGGCGACAAGTTTGCAGTCCTGTTTAACCTCATCTGGCGAAGCATGAAAGGAGGAGGAGAACCAGGCAGATTATCATGCTACCCAATACTCAAAACCTTCTCTAGGGAGCAAAGCACAGGAGCAGTGCCAAGTTCCAGCGGGCACTGCTCTCATGGAAGACGGCAGGGGGCGTTCAGCGCACCCGAGAGCACAGAAGAGGTGGGAGAGGCGGTGGGTGCTCAGGACTGTGAGGGGCTCTGTAGTAGCTTTCTGCTGGTGGTTACTGGAGCCTGGGAGCCAGCTGTGACACCAACACAGTGGTGCCGATCTGGCAAGTTTCTTAACTGAAAAGAGAGCACTTTGTTAACGGGCTTACTCATTTTTTAAAAAATTATTTTGTAAGATAGTTATTAAAATAAATGTTATTTAAATTTGGAAATTTATTGAAGAAATTCTTTTTCATTTCTCTAAGATATTAAGAGATTACCTTTATTTGAAGTGCATTTCATTTCAGACTGCAGAATATTTGGGCATTAATATATCTTTATTGGTTTTTGCATAGTAGCTGTGTCTGTGTGTTCAATTTTTGCCAGAGTGTGTGTGCTAAAGACACAGACAATGGGAAAGTGAGAAAGTGGCTCCCATGGTGAACAGTCACACCCCAGTCCCTTCTCCTCCATCTCCCTCTCCTCTCAGGATCTTAGGCATGCATGCACATGCACCCAATGTGTTCTCACATTGAGTCCTGAGTCAGGACTCAAACCAGGTAGTCCCAGCTGATGTGGGATCCAGCAGCTTCCATCACCACACCAGAGGTAGCCCAAATGATTTTAAGTTTTGCTTTAAGTCTGATAAATGTACATTTCAACTTAACAAACCTGTATTCTAATCATATTTATGAACAGAATTGTGCTTAAGAGAGACAACTTTTCAAGCTCCAAAGGCCACTCACCAAGTTCTTCTATCTACACTTCAACTAACCCCATTCACTTATACCAAAATATTGTATTAGAATATTAAAACTGAGAGAGAAGTTGCCTTCGCTGATTGAAGTTTCTTTTTCCATAGTGACATTTCATTCTATTTTCATCTCCAGCTACCAACCAACATGTTTTACAGTATGAGAATACAGAGGACACTCTCCATGCACCCCACGTTTTACCACCCGGAGATAAACAAGTTAAAATGTTGGCATATTCACCATGGAAGAAACAATGATTAGAGTGAGGAGACAACCCTCAGAGTGGGAGAATATATTTGCAAACTCTTCCTCAGACATGGGACTGATTATCAAAATATACAGGGAACTCAAGCACATTACCTTAAAAAAAATATACTCAATCCAATTAAAACGTGAGCAAATGAGCTGAACAGACAACCCTCCAAGGAAGACACACGACTGCCAAAAAACACATGAAAACTGTTTGGCATCCCTCATCATAAGGGAGATACAAATCAAACCACAATGAGATACCACCTAATTCCAGTCAGAATGGCTAAAACCAGTGGAAATATAAATTAGTCTAGTCCAGTCACTGTGGAGAATATGGAGGTTCTTCAAAGACCTACAACTAGAAGGACCATATGACCCAGCAATTTCACTCCTGGGTTTCCACCCAAAGGATAGGAATACACTCAGTCAGAAAAATACTGTCACATCCACGTTTATTACGGCATTATTCACCGTTAAGACACAGAATCAACCCAAATATCCAAGAACAGATGAATGGATTCAAAAAGGGTGGCACATAAACACTATGGAATACTACTCAGTCATAAAAATCCACGAGCCCCTGGCATTTGATAGAAAGTGGAGACATGTGGAGGATTTACTGCTAAGCAAAGCAAGAGAGGCACTGTATGTCCCCACTCAATTTATACCAAATATGTGCACTCTATGGCAGAAACCTAAGGGTATACAAACATGGAGAGTAACTGTGGATGATAAGAGTCAGCGTGGGAGGGGGAAGGGAGGGAAGTAAGGGGAAAAAGACAGCAAAACATTTAATGGACACAAAAAAGGAAAATAATTTGATTATGTGTATGGTAATATTTTTCAACTAATATAAAGTGTATTCATACTGGGAAAAAAAGAAAAAAAGGGTGTAAGTACTATATAATATGTATATGAAAGCATTTTGTTAACAATAAAGAACTATATAGTTTTTTAAAAATGTTGGTGGGACAGCAGGTGGTGTAGTGGGCTCCCAAGTGGTTGACCGCAGTTTGTGTCCTGGACCCGGTGGCTTGAAACTCACACTGGGCGTGGTGTGTGTGTGCACACCCAAAATCCTGAGAGGAGGATGGACTGCGACATGGCCACCTCCCTGGATGGGGTGACTCCTTGCTCTCTGGTGAGTGCACACACCCTATAGCAAAAATCTCTTAAAAAAAGTTGGCATATTACAACTTGGTGTTTCTATGTATTTCTTTACTTACATAGGTAAGTTTAGAGAGAATAACTTTTTATTTGCCAAAGTATATGTGCTCTTGCCATAGAGAGGGAAAGTGAAGAAGCACCTGCCATGAGATATGCTCACAACCCACTCGCTTCTCAACGTCTCCCTCCTTTCGAGATTGTGGGCATGCATGCAGCACATATGCCGGGCATGTTTTCAAGCCACCAGGTCCAGGATTTAGCTGGTCTTTAGACAGTATAATTTTTTTTTTTTTTGGAGAGGTTTTTGCGATAGGGCGCGTGTGCTCGCCAGACAGACAGACAGAGACAAAGAGACAGAAAGCGAGAAATCACCCCCCAGGGGGGATGGTCACGCCGCAATCCCTTCTCCTCCATTCTCCTCTCGGGATCTTGGGCACGCACGCACACGCGCCCGGCGTTTGAGTTTTAAGCCACCGGGTCTGGGACGCGAACCGCAGTTGACTACGTGGGAGCCCAGCGACATAGCCATTATGCTAACTGCTGGTTCCCTAGACAGTATAATTTTAAAAAACTCCCATATCATCAAAAACTTTTTGAGCTTTTTAATGATTGCATCATACCTTGCTATATGAGTTAATTGTAATTTATTGATTCAAGTTGAGATTTACTGACAGATAGTATTAGTGCTATTATCAATTCTTCTTTTTAACATATGACAAGATTTCTACCTGACAACACAAACTGTCCAATATATGAACAATGCTATACATACCAGACCAGAAAAATGACTGCTATACCTATCTTTTTATTAATACATTTTTTGAGAGTTTTTTCTTTTTTTTTTTTTTTTTTTGGTACAGGGGGCATGCGCGCGCCAGCAAAAGCAGGCGGTGCATGCGCTTGCCAGAAAGACAGAGACAGACAGAGACACAGAAAGCAAGAAATCACCCCACAGGAGGGATGGCCACAATCCCTTCTCCTCCATTCTCCTCTCGGGATCTTGGGCATGCACTCACACGCACCTGGCGTTGAGTTTAAGCCACCGGGTCTGGTACTCGAACCGCGGTCGAACAACATGGGAGTCCAGCAACATAGCCATTACGCCAGCTGCTGGTCCTAATTTTTATATATATATAAATATGAATGAGAGATTTTTGCTATAGGATGCATGTGCTCACTGAAGAGACAGAAAGCAAGAATCACCCCCCCCAAGGGTAGTTGGGCATGCCACAGTCCCTTCTCCATTCTCCTCTCGAGATTTTGAACACTCATGCACAAGCATTTGGCTTGAGTTTTAAGCTGTCCAGTCCGGGACTGGAACCACAGTTGACTATGTGGGAGTCCAGTGATGTAACCATTATACCATCTGCTGGTCCCAATACCTTTCTTTAAAAGAACTATTCATTTATTTTTATCATTATTTTAAAATTTGGTATAGGGCAAATGTGCTCACCAGAAACAGACAGAGAATGAAAACTGCCAGGCCCAGGGCTCAAACTGTGGTCAGCTACGTGGGAGTCTAGTGTCTTAACCACGCCACCTACTGGCCCCCTATACCTATCATCTTTTAATGGGAATTTCATTTACATGAAAGTATAAAGTTAAAAGCATTAACATTTGTGAAACTCACCATAAAGCCAAGAGAATTCTGGAAGCACACTTGGATTAGGAGGGTACAAGCAAGCAGCCTGTGGAAATGGTTGATGAAAAGCATACTGTGAAAAAAATGGCTGTTGAAAATGGTAAGAACTGGGCATTTGAGCTTGAAAATACCCACTAGCTGGCAAAAAGTCATTGGCTTGTGGCTCCCCAGCAAAGTAAGTAAAGTACTGTGAGCACAGAAGAGTAGAATGTGTGTCTTGGACAGCACTTGCAACTGCCGTCAGCAGCCCAGCAGGAGGCGGCTGCATGTCATACGACGTTACCCCTTGGTAGGTCTGGGCAACAGCACTGCCGCCCCTGCTGCTGTAATGATAAACACACCAAGTGTACGACGGATACACAGCTCCAAAGGAATGCTCAGAAGTATATGCTGGGCTATGTGCAGATGGTGGGAGCTCACTCCAGTCTGAGGCAGCACTGAGAGTTAGGACTTCCGCATTTCTGTCATCCTGCTGTTCAGAGAGAGAGCACCTTGCTGTGTGATTCCTACCAAGAGTTAGGTCCCCACCTGCTCCACATCGTCCAGGACTAGGATTCAGTGCATCCTTCACATTCTTCTCCAACTCCATTTTTGGTGACTGTGTTTTATCTATTTGCAAAACAGGAACTTTGTTCTCACTAAATATGGGTTCTGAAGAACTGGTGTATGTGGTATTCTTAATAGGTGAATTTAATACTTTACCATCTTGAAGTTCCAAGACTGCCTGACTCATTTCTAGATTGGTGTGGCTATCCTGCACAAAACGGAAAACAGGTTTTGAGGACACCAATGCATTAGGTGCAAGAGAAACATTAGTTCCTGGTTTTATGTTTGAAAGACAAAATTTCTGTGTGGTATTTGAAGAACTTTTAAGTTTCTGCACAGATGTCTCATGGCCTTCTGAAAATATGCCGTTTACAGTCTCTTGTTCATAAAACACAAAAGGACCACAGTCTTTGTTATTATTTTTAGTTTCAGCGACACCAAAATGCTCATTTCTTTTCTTTGTGCTATTTAAGTTCCTGGGCTGTCCACTACAGTGTTCTGAAATATCAGATGAAATATTAGTTAAGTCAGTTTTGCTTTCTGATTTTGATGAACATGTATCTTTTAGGCACGTTAAAGGTAAAAGTGAGCCAGGTGGTGATCTCTGTATTTCACCTCTTGGAGATACATGTTTTTCCAGATGGTAAGATGAGCCTGATCTTACTTTGTTTTTACTTCTGAGATGAGATCCTGTAGTCCTATAATAATATACACATACAGATAACTTTAAATATATGAAGTCACAAAATTTCAACCAAAAATATACTGGAAAATTTTATTGAGGCGTTCTTAAGATTTAAATTTTCTTAAAAAATATATATTTTCTTTTAATTGACAGTATACAAAGTATCATTCTTTCCCAAAGTTACTCCCTTGGTCTGAACATAGCAACTTTTCCTACAAATGATAATACACTCCACAAAATATATTTTCAATACTGTAATAAATTACTTGGTCTCATGGACATTTCCTGGTAGTGGCTTTTAAAAAGTGCATTAACTCGGAGCCAGCATGTGGTGTGATGGTTAAGGGTGCTGGACTCCCACGTGGCCGACTGTGGTTTGAGTCCTGGACCTGGCGGCTTGTTTTCTCACTTTCCCTCTCTCTTACTCTGTCCCTCTCTTGTCAAATTGAAATAAAGTTAAATAAAATAATTCTTAAAAAAAAGAAAAGAATGTTAGCTCCTATTATCAATTAGTCCAGTTCCAGCCCTTCTTCCTCTGTCATGCTGACGACCGTCATTGCTCAGACAGCAGCTGGTCAGCCTACCACTACCCTCTTCCTTCCCCTGCAAAGACCTGGTTCTGCACAAACTTAAGAGATATGTATATATTTATATATAAAGATATATCTTTCTATAAATATATATACACACACACATACATATATATCTTTCTATATTTATATCTATATACATATCTAATAGATATATCTGTATCTGTGTGTGTATATACACACACACACACACACACACACACACACATATATATATATATATATATATTTTTTTTTTTTTGTCTGTTTATCTTCAAGTCCAGAAAAAGAAGACCTTCAAAATTCTTGCCAGTTTAGTCTCCCTGGTATTCTTACCTATACTGTCAAAAAGGCTGAGTGAAGCATTAACTATGGGAGTTAATGCTAGAACTAGGAAGTTAACACAGGTCCCCAAGGTAATTTATATTTTTTTGGCACTTTATCAAGTTCTTTGAATTATTTGTGGAAGAGTAACAGTATGGTGAGACAAGGGAAAAAAGTATTACTTCTCTGTAATTCATCTCTGGCCTGGAATAGAATACATATATCCTTAGAAATCTAAAAGTCCCATATTTTACTGAATCTAAGAAAGGCATCTTAAAAATAACCTGCATTGCCATCCAACCTCATGTAACACTTGGAGTACCCAGAAGTATAATTCTGACTTTATCACATTTCTAGTGTGTTTCAGTGACAGTCTGACCTGGATGGTCTATTTGACAGCTGCCTGGATGGTCTATTCTTTTATGTACTCTCTTAGAAGATACTTATTTCCATAAAGACAGCACCTACACTAACCTTTTATTGGAATTAATTTCTCTGCTAAATTGATGTTTGATGCTTTTTCTTTTTCCTTTTTTTACTTTGCCAGAGGTTGTGCACATTTATGAAAGTGAGTGAGCGAGCAAGCAACTCCTGGAAGGGATAACAGCACCACAATCCCTTCTCCTCCATTCTCCTCTTGGGATTTTGGGCATACACACATGCACACCTACTGCGACATTAAAGCCACACACACAGTCAGCCACGCAGGATCCAGCCGCCTTAGCCACTATGCCACCAGCTGGCCCCACTGATGCCTTTTAATCAGACAGGTCTCACTGTGTCACAACCCTCTTGCCTTGATCTCCAGAAGAGCCGGGACCACAGGTGCATGCCACCGCACCAGCTTTAGGTGGGCTGGGATTTAAACCTGGCCTTCCCCCGAGGCTCAGCCTGACAAGTAGTAGCATTTACCAGAGTGTGCTACCATGGCTGAGACACATTTTTCTGAGAAGCAAATACTCCCAATACATGGTTCACGAAACTCAGATGATTATAGCCAGGGTTTACATAATCCTTCTAATAGCCTGCTTGTTTTTATTTCACTACACAACTATTCAGAGAGCCATGTACTAGGAAAAAGATTCTAGAAGGGTACCAAATAAAATGTCGTATTTCAAGATGCAAAACCAAGTAAGACAGAAAGGAGGTTGCTTATTTCTATTTATTATTACTCATTATTTGTCACAAAATGTACAAAAAAAAAAGCTAGTCAGAAATTCAAAATCTTGGACCAGAGGATAGTGTAATGGTTACACTCCTAGACTCCCACATGGCTGACTGCAGCTGGAGTCCTGAACCCTGGAGGCTTGAAATTCACACCGGACAAGTGTGCGTGCATGCCAATATCCTGAAAGGAGAATGGAGAAGGGATTGCAGTGTAGCTTCCCACCTTAGCGGAGATTTCTTGCTTTCTATCCATCTCTCCAGCAAGTGTATGCGCCTGTGACCAAAGAATCTCTCTTAAAAAAATAAAAAGAAATTCAAGATCTTACAGCAGG
Organism: Tupaia belangeri chinensis; assembly: GCF_000334495.1. NCBI lineage: Eukaryota > Metazoa > Chordata > Mammalia > Scandentia > Tupaiidae > Tupaia > Tupaia belangeri. Next base: position 1,034,928 of record NW_006204462.1, on the reverse strand, counting down.
GGATGAAAGAAAAGATGGTTGTCAGACCACTTCAAATAAGAAAAAACAATGTGAGTTTTCTATTTGAGATTTTTTTTTTTGGAGAGGTTTTTGCTATAGGACACATGTGCTCGCCAGAAAGACAGAGATAGAGAGACAGAAAGTGAGAAATCATCTCCCAGGGGGGACAGCCAGGCTGCAATCCCTTCTCCTCCATTCTCCTCTCGGGATCTTGGGCATGCACGCACATGCGCCCGGCGTGAGTTTAAGCCACCGGGTCCGGGACTTGAACGATGGTCGACTACATGGGAGTCCAGTGACATAACCACTATGCTAACTGCTGCTCCTGAGATACTTATTTTACATAAAACATCTTTCTGTAAAACGGTAGTATATTTCTATGTGTATAGGTCTTTGACACACATGATTTATGTTCCATTTACTAATATAAAATCCACAAGTTAAAAAACAACTAAATACTTGATCTATTCTCTTATGCTCTTTTTAATAAACCAGTCAGAAAGCTCCATCAACTTTTCTTTATTTTTTATTATTTTTTTTGGAGAGATTTTTGCTATAGGGCGCATGCGCTCGCCAGACAGACAGAGACACAGAGACAGAAAGCGAGAAATCACCCCCAGGGGGGATGGTCACGCCGCAATCCCTTCTCCTCCATTCTCCTCTCAGGATCTTGGGCACACACACACATGCGCCTGGCGTGAATTTTAAGCCACTGGGTCTGGGACGCGAACCGCAGTCGACTATGTGGGAGTCCAGCAACATAGCCATTACGCTGACTGCTGGTTCCCAGCTCCATCAACTTTTTAATGTCTGTCAAATAACAATTTCCCTTTCTTAGTCTGTAAACAATCACCTTTTCCTATGTCTTAGCTTACTTCTAAACATACTCAGAATATCTGAATATCTGAAAAAAAAAAAAACCTATCTACACACAATGATAGCCTTAAATACTGAGAGAGTAACGTTCAATTCCTTAGGCCTAACTTAGACATCACAGAGCATGAAACTAACTTTTCCTTCTTTAGCCTACTCTTGTTCCTTCAGTTCACGTAGAGTCAACAGAAGTGCACGAATGGCTGTTCGACCCTCCCCCTCACATCTGCCCAATCTCGCTGAGGCCTTCTCTCACATCTGCCCAATCTCGCTGAGGCCTCTCTCACATCTGCCCAATCTCGCTGAGGCCCTTCCCTCACATCTGCCCAATCTCACTGAACCCTCTCTCACACCTGCCCAGTCTCGCTGAGCCCTCTCCAGGTGGGCTGAGGGCGACTCCTACCTTGGCGGCTTGAACGCGGCCTTTTCTCTGCTCATCTCCGTGACATCTTCCACGTTAACCTGTGTTTAAAAGATACAAAGAAAATCCACATTGGTGATGACAAACCAGATCATGAGTATTGTGACATTAAATATTTCCAACTGCTTATCTGTCATTATCTAAAATCGATGACCTTTCACTCTCACCAAAAAGAAAAAAACAAAAACAAATAAACCAGCATATCTCCTGGAATGCCGTGTTTCACGTTTGGAGTAACTTTTCTTTTAAAGAAATTCACAACGGGGACCAGCAGTTAGCATATTGGCTATGTCGCTGGACTCCCATGTAGTTGACCACAGTTTGAGTCCCGGACCCGGTGGCTTAAACTCACGCTGGGCGCGTGTGCATGCATGCCCAAGATCCCGAGAGGAGAATGGATGAGAAGGGATTGCAGCGTGGCCATTCCTCCTGGGGGGTGATTTCTCGCTTTCTGTCTCTATGTCTCTCTTTCTGGTGAGTGCACGCACCCTATAGCAAAAATCTCTCCAAAAAAATTGCAACGTTCTTCTCACGCTCACATCTCAAAGCCAGTCTTGGAGCCCGCTCAGACCCTGTCTTACGCCTGTTTTATCATGCCAGTCACTAAGCCCTGTCCATTCCTTCTTAACTTTATTACTTTGCTATCGGCACACATGCTCGTGACAGAGATGAGAGAGAGAAAGAGGCTACATCACAAGCCCTTCTCCTCCATGTCTCCCTCCTTGTGAGATTTGGGGCACCCATGCACATACACACCAAGCATGTTTCTCGAGTCACTGAGCTCAGGACTCAAACCCAGCAGCCAGCCATGTGGGATCCAGCTCCTCCACCACACGCCACAGCTGGCCCAGTCCCAGCCACTCTTTTTTTAAAGAATTATTTATTAAACTTTGTTATGATTATTTCTTAATTTGGCCAGAGAGGGACAGTGTGTATGTGTGTGTAAGAGAGAGAGAGACAGAGAGAGAAAGAGAGAGAGAGAGAAAGTGAGAAAGCAGGCTGCCAGGTCTGGGACTCAAACCATGGTCAGCCATGTGGGAGTCCAGTACCTTAACCACCATTCCACCTGCCGGCGCCCCCATCTACTCTTTAAAGTCTCTCAAATAAAACTTTTTCTTACTCTATAAAACAGCAGCCTTTTCTAAGCTGTGGTTAACACAATTTCTACCTGTATTCAGAATCGCAGAATCTCTTTTCTCTGTACAGCACAGAAAACACCCATTTCACATGACAGTACGCTTGAATGTGTACAGAAGGGGTTCAAATTCCCTAGGCCAGTATTTAAAACAATGTAAAACCTGAAACAACCTTCCTCTCCATCCCAAGCTTACTCTTGCCCATTAAGTTAAACTGTTCCAGACTCACAATTCTAAACTATTTTCCCAGATGTCAATCAGCATTGTGCCTCTGCTCACACTCTTGTCCATAACTGAAACACTTACTTCATTTTCACTTTCATCTGGTAACATTTTTGCCCCTAAGGTGAAGCTTTGGTCTGCATTCTTTCATAAAATCAATCTATCTTCTCTACCAACCTAAGACTTTTCCCTTCTTTCTTTTTCAGTCTCTACAACCTTTACAGTCTGTCGCTTCATTCCTGGTGTAAAGTATACATGTACTCTTGCTGTTTTCAAAGTATGCTTGTAAGCAGGTTACTAATCACCTCCTGTAAGTACAACACAGTAGATGCTGATTCAATTCCCTCTTTTTTTTTTTTTTAATAGACCACAGATTAGTTTATTTTTAACACACATCATGCCATGGATTCATAGGGAGTAGGTTCCAGCAGCTCCCACATCTGTGAGCTTAGCTAAGAAGAGCATTTATGCTCTACAGAGGAGGCCAAGTTTTCCATCAGTGTATAAGTGGCTGACCTTTCTTGCTAAAATCCTTACCCCTTAGCCGCTGTCATTTTGCAGCAATGTAATACACATCACACAATAAAGGGAGCTTCCAAGGCTCTTTTAGATACTTATATTTCATATCACCTTGAGAAGAAGCTCAAGGCAACTTTTGTTTATAGGATGGAAATCCTGTAAAACCACTTCTCCATGATCCGCTTGCAATGAGATAAACTGAGGAGAAATCGGGTCATCAGCTTTATGTACTGTAATTTTCACTACCCAATGGATCAGTGTCAACCATTCATAATGTACTCTTTTTTAAAAATTGTCTTTGCTTTTCTTAATTCTAGTTTATTATTTCCATTTCTTTCGTCATTTTGGTTAATCACTGGAAGATGGCGGTTCCAGACAATAGGTCAATTCCCTCTTAAACTAGTATAAAAAATACAATTAGAGTGAGCAGAGGAAGAATCCTACTTTTCATTTTGCATGTAAGTTTGTTTACTTCTGAATGAAAATAATTCTCCAAAAATTGAGTGGTAGGTCTGAGCGTAAACCAAGACAACTATCAGCGGGGCTCTAGAGCTAGGCTGCCTGGGTTAGGTCTGGGCTCTCTAATCTACTGTGTGACCTCAGGGGAGGGACTTACTCTTTCTACGCTTCAGTTCCCTTAACTTTACATGAGACAGTAATAAAGCATATATCGTTAAGATTTTTTTTGTAAAGAAAAAGGTAATGTTCGATTCCTTAAAACAGTGCAAAACACACAATAAATGCTATGTAAAATGTTAAAATATATTCCTATTGGGCCAGCTCTATGGCCTAGTGGTTAAGGGGGCCAGATTCCACCTGGCTAACTGTGTAGTTTGAACCTAAACCCCAGAACTTGAAAAACATGCTGGGCATGTGTGTATATACGTGCCCCAAACCCCACCAGGGTGGAGGAACGGAGAAGGACGTGGCACGGCCACACCTCATTGGGGTGCTCTGTCCCTCTCCTCTCTCTCCAGCACGTACACTCGCCTCCTGGCAACTGAAAATAAGCATTTAATCAGGCTTATTTCAACTCTTTGAGAATCATCTGGAGGTAGATGTCAGTGCTCCATCGAGATGATAATGGTCAGGCAGACGTGCTCATTAGCTAGTTTTTAATATTCACTATACGGGGAATAGGCTTAGTACATATAAACTAGTTGGTTTGAGTCCCAGACTTGGTGGCTTGCTTTCTCACTTTCTCTGATCAAACTGGAAAGTAATAATAATAAATAAAGTTAAATATTTCTTTAAGAAAGTCACTCACTCAACACACACTCATAATATTGAACTTTCTCTGAAGAAGCTATTATCACTCACATTCTTCCAAGAAATGTTTCCTAAATTAGTTTTTAAAAGTAGACATTTTCAAGGTGTCTGCCACATACAGAATCATTTATATAATTTTACAGGTATCACAAATTGTTAAATCTAATACTTTAGTTAGTAAATTCACTTTGCAAGGCAATATTTAAAGCATTCTCAATTTGTACAAATCTACAAATTACTTCCTCTAAAGGAGTAGATTTGCTCTCAAAATAAATACTTGACTTTTTTTTCCTTTTAGGATTTTGCCATAGGGCACATGCCCTCACCAGAGAGGAGAGAGAGAAATGGAAAGGGAGAAAACATTTGATCCGTGGGAAATGCCCATAAAAACCACAATGAGATACCACCTAACCCCCTGTTAGAACAGCTAAGATTATAAAAATAAAGAATGGTAAGTGCTGGTGAGGTTGCAGTGAAATGGGAACTCTCCTACACTGTTGGTGAGAATGTAAATTAGTACAGTCATGGACGAGTAGATGGCATAATGGTTACATCAAAGGACCTGCACATGGCCAACAGCAGTTCAAGTCCCAGACCTAGTTTGAAACTCTCACAGGGCATGTGTGCCTGCATGCCCAAATCCCGAGAGAATGGAGGAGAAGAAAGTGCGGTGTGACCATCCCTCCTGGGGCATGATTTCTCACTTTCTGTCTCTGTCTCTCTGGTGAGCACACGTGCCCTATAGCAAAAAGCTCTTTTAAAAAAAATTAGTCCAGCTACTGTGGAGAACAATATGGAGGTTCCTCAAAAATCTATAAATAGAACTTCCATATGATCCAGCAATTCCACTCCTGGGTATCTACCCCAAGGACAGGAATACATTCAATTAGAAAAACATTTGCACATCTCTGTTTACTGCAACATTATTCACAATTGCTAAGACATGGAATCAACCCAAATGTCTAAGAATGAATTTTAAAAGTGTGGCACATATACACTATGCACTACTACTCAATAAAACACTACGAGACCCTGACATTTGATAGAAAATGGACGAATATGGAAGATTTAATGCTAAGTGAAGCAACCCAGACTATGAAAGAGGGGTATTGTATAATATAAACCAAATGTCTGCACTCATGGCAATAACGGAAAGATAAGGTATAAAAACATGGAAAGCAACTGTGGATATCAGAGAGTATGGGAGAAGGGTGGAAAATGGGTGTGGGAGGGATACAATCAAGGGGAACAAGGCAAAACATTTAAAGGACATGAAAACAAAAAATTACCTGTTGATTATATGTATGATAATATCTTTGACTAGACTAAAATACAGTGTATTCATGCTGGGAAAATTTTGTATACTATAAAGATAAATAGTGACTGAAGGTAAAAAAAAAAAAAAAAAGTTCATACCTTTTGCTTTTTACAGCTGGAGATAGCTATATTTTTCTCTTGTTCCTGAGAGTTTTCACATTTGTCTAGAGTGATAGGTCGTTTTTTAGAAGAATTTGTAACATTTTTAATTATGTACTCTGAAATTGAGGGTACCTTCATAGAAATACTGGATTTATTGACATTTCCCCCAGGTTTTATAACATGAATATCCACCTTTTCTTTTCTCTTCAGTTGGAGAGTCTTCCTTCTGTTATATAGCATTTGACACAGGATGAAGGAAACGGTTAATTCAGCATTTTTATTAGCACATACCGTCTTCATGTGTTCAATTGTTTTCATGATTTTCATAGTATGAGCCATCTTTCCTAAATCCTTTCGAGGGGAAGCCATTATGTTTTTGAGCAGTGTAGAAAACTGACTGTAGTTATAGTCTAACTCTGTCACAGTGCTCCCATAATTTATGGATGCAATATATGGCACAAAGCCAGTGTATGTGGAAACTGAATACTGAGACTTCTTCAGAAGTTTTTTTATTTCTGAAAGTTCTTCAAGTTCTCTTGAGAACAAATGAAAAGCATAAAGACAATTGACGGCCTCATTATATTTGTAGATAACATCCAGATCCTTCTTAAGTTCAGAAACAGCAGTATCTATCACTTCCCAAAGGCAATCTGTTGAGTTACCTTTAAGGCAGGAAAAGGAAGCCATTTTTTCTTGGCAATGAATCAGCTCAGGAAGCAGGGACAAATCAAACCAAAGCATACCCCGAAATCTCTGTTTGTCTAGTTTCTTCGCCATTGAGTTTTTAAGAAAGTGAACAGTTTCTGAGAGCATGACAATTTCAATGTATGTCTCAACAGCTGCAGGTTTTAAAATGATAGCCTCATGGTTGCGGTTTTTTACCATGTCCAAAACATTTTCTTCTGTGATAAGAATATTATCTATGTTATCCTCTTGAAGCATCTGGAAGTATTTTTTCAAAATTGCTAAGTGATCTGTACATCTCAAAGAGAGTTGCTGTAATTTTCTGAAGTCTGCATATTCAGCTTGTTCCAGTATTTCACTAATACAACAAATATCTGGATGTGAAAGCAAAGTACTGTTAAACCTATAATTTTCCATGCTAATTGCTGATTTCTTTATTACATCATCTGACTTTCTGGAAGCAATCATATGTTCCTCAAGCCCAATACTGGGAATTGGCTTATTGTTTAACTCTTTAGACAAAGTATCGTATATTTTCTTCAGCTTAGCATAAGCACATTGATTCATTTTGAGTAGCATTTCTTTGTTCTTCTTTCCTGAGTACTTTTTGTCAAAAGATTGTTTTCTTTCTTTCCAAGTAAGTGTTTTTGCAGCATCAAAAAAGATATGTTCCAGGCCATAAAGAGATACCTGAATGTTTACTGCCTCATTACTCTTGATAAAATTAACTTTTGAGGAGATCATTTCTATGATAATCCATAAATGGTCTTGTTTTCCTGGACATGACTGTACTTTAGGAGCGTTCCTGTATGCACTGATCAGGTTTAAAGTACTTTTTCTTAAGATTTCTAGGTCTCCTAAACTATCTCCAAAGTTAACGCCACAGGTAAATGGAACAGACAAAGAAAAATCAAAGCAATCAGAACAATGCCTCATGATGGCTTCACATTCATCCATCTGTCGTTTGTATTTTAAAAACGCATAATATGAATTATTTTCCCTTTTTGTTTCTTCAAACAACTCAATTAACTGATCATGGTAATTCTGCAACTCACAGAATGCATTATACTTTAACCTTCCTTGAAAAGCAGGATAGAAATTGGACTGCTGTTGATATCCACGTGGTCTGCCCAGTAACTCACCATACAGTGTCTTGTCAAACCAAAGCAAACTTCGGAATGTTGGTTCACCTTTTAATAGCCTCTTTTTATTTTCAATGAACTGAATAGTTTCCATCATCATTTGAAGTTCTACCAAAGTGTCAACAGCACAGGGCTTTAATTTGTGCTTCCAGTTATTCCACAAATTTTGTTCTACCAATAGTTCTCTTGAAATCAGAATTTGTTCAAGGGAACATTCTTGCTTCCTTTCAAATGCTTCAACAAATAAAGGGAGAATATTTCGACAAACCTCAGTTTCTTCTTGGAGAATCTGTAAAGATGATGCTTCATCTGCTCTCTGTAAAATTTGAGACAGCTTAGTTATAAGGGCTGGACAACTGGCTGAGCATTTTTTTGCTTTAAATTCATTCACGTGTGAAGTAGGCTTCTGAATAGCAGTGACTTTAGAGTGGGCATGTAAGACAGGGAAATGAAGAACTCCCAGAATGTCTGGCTCACCTGGCTGAGAATCACTAGCTACTTCTGAACACAGTATTGAGTCTGGCTGAGAGTTACCGCCAACCTTCACTCCCCTATATTTTTTCTTGTTAAGCTGTTTAAACACTGTGTTCTTTGAAGAGCCTGCATCAACACTCATATTTTTAATGGTAAGATGAGAATCACTCAAGTTATTTTTAACTGTTTTCTCATTTATGTGAGAGAGTTCTTCTCTTATGATCTTATTCTGGCTTTTGTACCCAGTCTTAACAGTTGATGCTTCAGTCATGCTTTTGTTAACTAAGTCTTTTGCGTCATCAGGCTCTTTAACTCTCCATATTTTTCTGTTCTGAATGTCTTTCTTTGCAATGTATTTATCTTTAGAACTCTTCTCTTTCAAGAGCAATGATCTATCACTGGAAACCAGCTTCTTCGTTATATTTTTTCCATGACTTTTATTTTCATTTACTAACATCAGATCCAACTCAGAATTCTCTGCAACATTTCTTTCTTTCCCATCTACCTGGGAACAATTACTTTGAGGGCATTGTTCTACCTTTGGAAGTTCCTCTGCACCATCTCTCTGCTGACAGTGTGATGTAGTGCATGCTGCAAAAGAACCAATAGCAAAAATTCTCGGTTTACGCAAGTAAGATTTGGAAGATTCTCCCTCACTGTCTGTCACAGGAGCAGCAGGTAACAACTGAGGGATACTGTACTTTCTGCTTGCTGTCAAAGGCAGGTTTAATGGGTCCATAAAAAAGTTTCCTATCCTAATGCTTGGTTTGGAGCTTTCAATAGCAACTGCCCACATTTCTGTAGGAAAACTCACTTCCAAGTTTCTTTTACACCCAGATAAAAGAAGACTGTCTTGTTTGTAGATACCAACATTTAAAAAGTGCTTCATATTTGATTTTAAGACTGAAGTAAGTATACCCATTTTCACCTTTGTGTGTGGTATATAACTTGCATGATTTTTGTCTGTGCTGTAACTTATCCTGTTTCCTTTTTTACAACTTAAAAACACCGAATTACTTTCATTTATTACTACATTAACCTCAGAATTGTCTTTGGTTGTATCCTCAATATTATGTGCTGAACGGTTCTCAGACTTCTCATATTTACTAATGTTGGATAAAAACTCTGTGTCAGTTTGATTTCCTTTTTCAGTTAGTTTCTCATTTGTGTGGCCTGGGGAAAATAGACACCTACTTTCTGTGGAAAGGGGCTGATGTTCTGATGCTCTGGAATTTCTCACACTGCTATTTTTATAAGTTGACTGATTTGTACTTTGGGTTGTGAGGGGTAGGAGCAACTGTGATTCAGCATGTTGTTCTTGATCATAAAATTCCCTCATGTGAATTGTAGTGTGACTTTTAGAGACACTGCTTGCCACACTTCCCCTGGAAAGGCTCTTTGTGACTCTCTCTCCATTTGTTTCATAAGACTCCGTCTTTGACACATGGGTTAATGATTTACCAACATCAAATCCTATGGCTCTTCTCTCTCCCTGTTTATCATAATTTCTTTTTGACCAAAAATGCTTAGTGGAATAATATTTCCTTTCAGACACAGTACTGTAACCTTGAAGGTCACAGCTTTCCCAGAAATTATTGCATACAATTGCATATGATTTTGGTAATGGGACCTTTCTTTTCTCTCCCACTTTGGCTATGAGTTGCAAAGATGTGTGAACTCTTCTATGAGCTTTTTTTAGGTGAAGAACGGCTCTGTCAAGTTTTCTGGAAAGACGTTTACTTTTGCATAAAGATGCTTCACTATTCAGAATATCCAGGACACTCCTAATGTGCTTTTCTGATTGTGAAAATGTTTTAATTCGTCCTTGGGATAATGAAAAAAAACACTCAGATGTGTCGTGAGGAATTACCCTCTTCTTTCCCCCACAAATTTCGTGCTCTCTTAAATCTTTGTGTGACATGTTCTGATTCCTGTAAGATGTATGTAGTTTTCTTTTGCTAATTCTTGGTCCCCTATCCTTTTTACTTCTAGAATCATTAGAGTCAGCTTTTGATTTTGTAAAGAAATATCTACTTCTGCTATTTCTTGTTGTGACATCAGAAGGTTGAGTAAACAAAGATTCATTTTTTTGTTTTTCAGACATAAGATGTACATGTGTATTAGGACTCAAGTCAAAAGAAAGGGAGAGTGCAGACTTACTCACTAATCCAGATTCTTGCTTTGTATTACCAAATTTATCTTCACATGGGTAACCTGAATTTTCACCAGAAGGCTGGAAATAACTATAAAATTCTGGATCTTCCCTCTTCTCATTTATTTCTGGGTTTGTGGCTTCAGTTAAATCTTTGCGAAAATTATCTTTCAATGCAAGGGAGTCTGCAGAGAAGCTACCTTCTGGCCTAACTGTATTTGTAATTGTAATTTGTAGATCTGGAAGTAAAATTGGTGTGAGGCGCTCTGTTTTGCTTTTTTGTGTAAAGGAATAAAAACAATTATTCTTAGAGCAATGCCGATCACTATTTTCCCTTCTTGTTGTGCTTTGTGAAATTTCTGCCTGCACATTACTGCTTCCAAACAGACCTTCCCAATCGATGCGGGCCTTCAAAACCTCATATATGTCTCCAAAGTCATCATAATGTGCATTTCCATGGCTAAGTGTATCTTCTTGAAATAGAACAGTATCACCACATTGTTTTGATTGTACTTCAATCTCATTTTCTGGTTCTAAACTTTGAAGAACTTTCTCATCTGTTGGTTGATGAAATGAATCCTGTAGTTTATTTTTCTCTGTATCAATTTCACAGTCAGAAACCCCATGCTGTTCTAACAAACAAGAATCTGTAATCCCAGAAGAACAAGTTCCTTTAAAATGAGAACCCTGGTGATCTTCAAGCTTTGTGCTTACTGCAAGCAAGGTGCTACTGGCTGTGTGTTCTGTAGCATATGAGGCTACGCACAATGAAGAACCTGAAATTTTGGCAGATGTTGTGGAAGCAAAATGATCTATACTTTTTCCAGTAACTTGAGTATCTTTCTGTCTTATAGAATTAACAGCACTTTTACTCTCTAATAATACAGTCTCTTTTGACACATAGTTCTCTCCCCAAGTCAAGTTAAATGTAGAAGAAAATTTTTCAGAACTCAGACTTTCTACATTGTTGCCATTTTTATCATCCCTTCTTTCATCCATACTGGTGACATTCTTGTTTATATAAAAACCCTGCTTCTCATCTTCATATATATTCTCTCTGCTGTTTTCTGAAGGTGAAGTACTATCTTGCTCTCTAGATTCATTTTGGTGTCCTTCATCATTATTGCTGCCTTCTCTAAAATTAACGTTCAGGCCTTCATCATTGTTCAAGTGTGCACTACAGAGCAGAACTTGATCCTGACCTTCGTCTTCAATAGGAGGAGCTTCTTTGCAGTCTCTCTGCATGTTTTCTAATGACACTGGCTCATTTTCATTTTCCCGGTGAACAAATATTTGTTCTCTACTTATGCTGCAATTTGAATTGTCAAGAGCTGTTTCAATGTCATGATATGAAATAACTGTATCCATGGGCAGTTCTTCAGCCTGGGGAATAGCATTTGCTTCAGGGAAATCATTAGTCATAATGCTAACACAATTTTGATTTTCTTCTTCCAATTTCAGTTCCATTAGATTGTGAGCAATGGCAAAACTTTTATGAATGTTATCTTCATACGCCAGAGTGTGTTGAGGATGCTTTTGTGAAAGGCACTCTACACTTGGAGTAATATTATTTTGCAGTTCTAATGACAGATGATCCAGTTCATCCTCATCCTCCCTGGTATACATGGAAGACTTAGGTATTTGTAACTCTTGAGCAATTGCTATTTTATCACCCTTTTCTCCAGAAGAATCAAGACTCTCACACTCTGCATATTGTTGGTATGATGGAAAGTAATTATCTACTGAACTTATTCTTGTTTCACTACTAAAATAACTTTCAATTTCTTTCCAAGAAATTTGCTTTTCTCCACATTTGGAACTGTCTTCTGGGTCAGTGAAGTTTCTCATCTTTCCAATATTTTGAATGCACTTATCTATGATGCTTTCTTTCTTTTTTTGAGGGAAAACTGTAGACATCCGGTCACCAGGGTGATGCACAGTCTCTTGAGAAGACTGTGATCCCTGCAAGATGTGACTGTTACATTCCTGTGTACAAGAATTCACTGATTCATCAGAGTGATATGGCTCAGTGCTTTGATTGATTAAAAGTGGGATGTTGCTTCTTTGTTGGGCTTTCAGCACTTCTGCTTCACTGTAGTTTTGGTTTTCAGTGTCTGAAACTACATCTGACAAAGATATTGGAAAAGAAACACTGCCTTGGTCCTTACACTGTCCTTCCATGTTAACTCTTCCGGGAGTTGCATGATCATAATTCTTAGAGCTCATGCTATGGGTCTGAAATTGTGAATCACCAAAAGGAATCTTGAAGCAAGGGGTATCCAAAAAATTCGTAAGAAAAGCACGTTCACCAGGGTCACCCTCAGATGAGAAGGCAGAATTAGTGGGTACAGATGGGAGGTTTATTTCTGAATTAATATAACTTGAACTCTTCTCAAATGGCAAAATCTCATTTAAACCTGCAGTATTATTCTGTTTCCCCAGGTTTTCTTCTCTCCTCATCAGTCTTGGGTCTTTGATGAGTTTTGAAGTAATAACTGTGCTTGAGCCAATATTGCTCTGAAGGGGAAAAGCAGCAGAAAGACCACTTAGAACATTCTGAAGACATGCCAAATTGAACAAGAGGTCACCATCACTAACACGTTCTCTGGTATCACTGGGTGTAAATGAAGAAGCTGAATCTTGTGCAAGTACTTGAGAAGTGTCTCTAGTTCCTGCTGGACTGTGCTCTGTCCCACTGTATGTTTCATGCATAGAAATGCTTCCATTTTGCTGACTTCCACAGGAATTAGAAACATTTGAGTTGGAAGGATTTATCTCTAAATTGAGCCCACTGCACGAACAGTTTTCCTGAATGAATGGATCTACAGGTTTCCTGAAATGCTCAAAGATGACAGTAGCATCTTTTCCTTTTCCAATTCTTTTGGCCACTGTACAGTTATTCAGAGAACATGTTCTTTCTGTGAAAATAATAGGAAAGAAGGAAAAATATGAAGAAAAAGTTTCTACAGACAACTCTATCACTACAAGTAAACTATGCCGTGACTAGTGATTTTAATAACTGAAATATGTTCTCACCAAAAAAATCAAAGAGAAAAGAGGATAAGTAATAAATTAATGAAGTTTAAATGACGTATCATGAAACTTTGTTCTAGAGATCTTACTAAAAATAGTATTTGCCATAAAGTAAATTTTGACAAATATGAAGTTAAAAAAGCAAATAGTAGTAAAACATTTTCCTCACAGACTAGGCCTTTCTTATATATTTTTTCTTTCATTTTTTCCCCCCAGAGTTTTGCTATAGGGTGTGTGTGTTCACCGGGGGGGTGGGGGGTAGAGAGAGAGAGAGAAGAGAGAGAGAAATCACCCCCCAGAGGGGATGGTCATGCCCCAATCCCTTATCCTCCATTCTCTCACGAATCAGGGCATGCACATACATGCACCTGGCATGAGTTTTAAGCTGCAGGGTCCAGGACTCAAACCATGGTCGGCCATGTGAGAGGTCCAGCATCTTAACCACTACGCCACCTGCTGCCCCCAGGCCTCCCTTATATTAACATACAATATCCTGGTACTTAGTAATAGCATCTACATACTACTGGGTAAAATTAGCTCCCTCTATGTACCGTTATCTTGCCTTTTTTCCCTCCACCATAGGAAAACAAAAACTGAAAGGAAAGGGGAATGAGATGGAGAAGTACAGGGAAGAAAACCCCAAAAGTTCCACAAGATAGTTTCCAGGCGCCAAAGCAATTACTATCCCTCTCCATAATGAAGTAAGTATTCCTGCAAATAATGTATACAAATGAAACCTTGAAAAAGGATAGCAATTTTTTCTAATTTATAGAAATGTATTCCTCAAATTTTATAAGGAATCTCGGTTAACAATGAAGGAACTTACAAAAATGCATATTTAACAAGTAAATAATTTTTCATAAAATGTTCACAAATCATTCACAGGTAAATAATATCACAAGAATACTATTTCAAAACAAATTAATGATAGGAAATACCTTTTATATTTATGAAATATATAGTTATACTTTTATCACTAACATGTACCATAAAGTTCTTTTTCATATTATAACTATATTGGAGACTTCTAAATTCTACAAACATTTGTGATGTATTATAGGCTACAGTAAAAATATGTAAATAAGAACATAAAGTTGTTAAAGAGTGTACATATAATGAACAGAAAAAACAAAAGGTGGGTTCTTGTATCTCCTTATTCTAAAATAAAATTCACTGCAAAAAGAGAAAAATGGACTGGTCTCATGGCCTAGTGATTAAGGAAGCCAGATCCCACATGACTCTTCATACAGATTTGGCACCTTGAGAGACATGCCAGCACATGTTCTTATGTGTACAAAATCCCAGCAGAAAGAAGAAATTAAGGAAAAGGGACTGTGGCTTGACCACAGTCCACTGGGGTAGAGGGTGGTGCTTTCTCTCTCTCCCTATCTATCTCTTTGGCAAGCATATGTTCCCTCTGGAAATAAATTTTCTTTTTTTGGAGAGGTTTTTGCTATAGGGCACATGCGCTTGCCAGAAAGACAGAGAGAGACAGAAAGCAAGAAATCACCCCCCAGGGGGGATGGCCACGCTGCCATTCCTTCTCCCCCATTCTCCTCTCAGGATCTTGGGCACACATGCACAAGTACCCAATGTGAGTTTAAGCCGCCGGGTCTGGGAATCGAACCACAGTCGCCTACATGGGAGTCCAGCAGCATAGCCATTATGCCATCTGCTGGTCCCTATAATTAAATATTTTAAAAGATCAAAATGTATGACAAACAAAAAAGGATAAACTGACAAAAATAATGTATTTTTTTTTTCTTGAGAGGTTTTTGCTATAGGGTGCATGTGCTTGCCAGAAAGAGAGAGACAGACAGACAGAAAGCAAGAAATACTCCTCTCAGGATCTTGGGCACACACACCTGGTGTGATTTTAAGCCACCGGGTCCGGGACTCAAACCGCAGTCAACTACATGGGAATCCAGCGGCATACTCATTATGCTAACTACTGGTCCCACAAAAAGAATATTCTGATTGAAGAAGCTTATTACATAATATGTATTATATATATTGGCATTTTAGGATACACAAAGAATATATAAGCATTTTCAAACGATTATTAAAAAGGCAAAAATTATAACAGAAAAGAGGGCAAAGTATACACACAAGGAAATTAAATAAAAACCATCAACCAACACAAAAGGATATTTAACTATATTTAAAAAGCAGTAAGATTCTATTTAAAAAAACTTTTTTAGGTTGGGCCAGCAAGTGGCACGTAGGTTAAGGCACTGGACCCTTCGGCTGACCTTGCCGTTCAAGTCCTAGATCCAGTGGCTTGAAAAAGCATGCCAGGTGCCTGTGCATGTGTGCCCAAAATCACAAAAAGAGAACAGAGAAGGGACTGCAGGTGATCTTCCCTCTGGGGGGTGATTTCTCACTTTTTCTCTCTAGCTCTCTCTTCCTCTCCCCTCAGTGAGTGCATCCGCCCTATAGCAAACTATCAATCAATAAAACGATCTAATATTAAAAATTTTTTAGATTGGTAAAGTGTGTTATTGTTGTTTAAGGTTTTTGTTTACAGATGTGTTAACCAGAAAGAAAGAGAAAGTTGGACCAGCAGATGGCATAATGGTTATGTCACTGGACTCCCACATGGCTGACTGCAGTTCAAGTCCTGGACTCAAAGGCTTGAAACTCACACTGGGCATGTGAGTGTGCCCAAAAAATCTTGAGGAGAATGAAGGAGAAGGGATTCCAGCATGGCCATCCCTCCGGGCGGTGATTTCTCACTTTCTGTTTCTCTATTATCTCCCCAGTGAACACATGCACCCTATAGCAAAAATTTCTCTAAAAAAAGGAAAAAAGAGAAAATGAGAAATCCCCTGGGGGAATGGCTATGCCACAACCCCTCCTTCTCCCAGGGTCTTGGGCATGCATGCACGTGCACTTGGCATGATTCTCATGCTGCCAGGTCCAAGACTTGAACCATGCAGTCAGCCACATGAGACCAAGTGTCTTCACTCTATTGGCCCAAGATTGGCAAAGATTTTAAAGAATAATTATTAGCCTGCATATATAAGCACCCTTTTATATTGTTCATGGGAGTATAAACTGGAACAAATTTTTTAGAAAGCAAACTGACAGTATTCATCAAAATATAATATATAATCTGTATCTACAATAAACTCACATTTACATATTTACCATTCTGATATACTTTCAAAAATACCTGAAGTTACACATACAAGTTACTGTACAGTAACCCAAGACAGTTAAAAGCTGGAAACTTAACTACCAATTAATATGTGAATATCTAAATTACTGACACATCTATTAGAATAGTAAAATTATTGGGGTCAGCAGTTGGCGTAATTGCTGTGTCGCAGATTCCCATGTAGTCGACCGTGGTTCGAGTTCTGGGCCCGGTGGCTTAAACTCATATTCAGGCATGTGTGCGTGTGTACCCAAGATCCCAAGAGGAGAATGGAGAAGGGGCTGCAGCGTGGCCATCTCCCCTGGGGGGGTGATTTCTCACTTTCTGTCTCTGTCTCTGTCTGGCGAGCGCACGTGTCCCTATAGCAAAAACCTCTCAAAAAAAAAATAGTAAAATTACTACATACATATAACAAATCCCCTAGAAAACAGTATTGTATAACCATACAAAGATTAAGATAGATTGCTTAATCTATATACCAATACGAGAAAAGAAATCCAATTATTTAAGTTTGTCTAAGAATCTTACTTTTAAATGACAAAGCATACTAATGCATGTTAATAACTTAAAAGCTGTTTAGGAAAGACAAAAGTGCTATTTTCAGTACTTCTTGTACATTAATTCATTTAGCCTTTCTAGCATCCTTATTTCATTGATGAGGAAACTAAGAGTAATGTGCCTGAGTTTAGTTCTCTTTCCCACTATATAAGATAGCAGGTGAAAAAGCTGCAAAGCAGGGTACTAAGGAGAAGAAACCTGAAGCCAAGAAGGCTGATGCCAGTGGCAAGGTTAAAAAGGGTGACCCCGGGACCAGCAGTTAGTGTAATGGCCATGTTGCTGGACTCCCACGTAGTCGACCGTGGTTCATGTCCCAGACCCGGTGGCTTATACTCACGCCAGGCGTGTGTGCGCGCATGCCCAAGATCCCGAGAGGAGAATGGAGGAGAAGGGACTGCAGCGTGGCCATCTCCCCTCAGGGGGTGATTTCTCGCTTTCTGTCTCTCTTTCTCTGTCTGTCTAGCAAGCGCACGCGCTCTATAGCAAAAACCTCTCCAAAGAAAAAGAAAAAAGGGTGACCTCAAGGCGAAAAAGCCCAAGAAGGGGAAGCCCCATAGCAGCCGAAACCCTGTCCTAGTCCAGGGCATCGGCAGATACTCCCGGTCTGCCATGTATTCCAGGAAGGCCATGTACAAGAGGAAATACTCGGCCACTAAATCCAGGATCGAAAAGAAAAAGGAGAAGGTTCTTGCGACTGTCATAAAACCAGTTGGTGGAGACAAGAACGGTGGTACTCGTGTGGTTAAACTGCGCAAAATGCCTAGGTATTATCCTACTGAAGATGTGCCTCGAAAGCTGTTTAGTCATGGCAAAAAACCCTTCAGTCAGCCTGTGAGAAAGCTGCGAGCCAGCATCACTCTTGGGATCATTCTGATCATCCTCACTGGGTGGTGTTCCTGCAGCAGCTGAGCAGTGGCTTGCTACTTGTAACTGGACCACTGGTTCTTAATAGAGTGTCACTCTGTAGAACCCACCAGAAGTTTGTCATTGCCACCTCCACGAAAATTGACATAAGCAAAATAAAAATCCCAAAGCATCTTACCAATGCTTACTTCAAGAAAAAGAAACTGTGGAAGCCCAGACACCAGGAAGGTGAGATCTTCCACACAGAGAAGGAGAAATAGGAGATTTCAGAGCAGATCAGATTTCAGATTCATCAGAAAGCTGTGGACTCGCAAACTTTACCAAAAATCAAAGCTGTTCCTCAGCTCCAGGGCTACCTGTGATTCGTGTTTGCCCTTAAAAATATATATATATATATATGAGTAATGTGCCCAGGATCACACAGTTCATAAACAGTAGAATCTTAATCAGTATGTTTCACTTCTCTTTAAACTTAACAGAATTTTTACTCCATCTTTGGCATTCTTACCCAATGATGAATGAAAAAACTGCAAACAAATTCAACATCCTCAAAAAAAAGTAAAGAGTGTAACAAAACCAAATAACAATCAATGAAGTTAACTACCAAGTAGGGATCAGTGTCTGTGATGAAGGAAACGTTATCAGTGCTGTCTATCCAACACGGCAACCACTGGTTACCATGAAATGTGCTCAGTGTGACTGAAGAATTCAACTTCCAGTTTAATGTCAACAGCCACATGGACCCAGGGGCTAATGTATGCTGTCTAGCACAGGCTTAGAATACTCCAGAGGAAGATGAGCGAGGATAGCCAACACACGCATCCTTGATGCTGGGTCTAATAAAGGTGTTCCTCAAACTTCACCATCCTGAAAGGCATCCTCTTTGATGAAGGTAATAAGCCATGCAACTGTGTACAGACCAGAGCAGAAGTGGGGAAAGGGCCTTCCCTGTCGTCTCTAAGAAAAGCCTTATAGCTGAGAGAGAATGTGGGTAGAACAACTAGGCAGATTATCACAGAAATTAAAAATGAACAAACTATAAACCAACCAGACCTAACAGTCATCTACAAAATGCTCTATCCAGCAACAGGAAATACACACTCTTCTCGAGTACATGTGAACGTTCCTCCTCTTTAAGAAAAATGACATGCTAGGCTATGAAACAAACCCCAATAAACATAAAGGAAAAGATAACACTATAGTCTCCATCCACAGTGAAATGACATTAGAAATTAGTAAGGAAATTTAGTAAATTTATGAATAGGTAAAAAAATACCACAGTCCCCAAAACTCAAAAGGTCACAGAAGGAATCAAAAGAGAAATGAAAAAAAAAAAACAAACAAACAAAAACAAAAACAAAAAACTTGAAAAACTTGAGCTAAAGGTGCAGTACCTGGGACCAGCAGATTGCATAATGGTTATATCACTGCCTGGGACCAGCAGATTGCATAATGGTTATATCACTGGACTCTCATGTAGTTAAGCATGGTTTGAATCCCAGACCTGGGAGCTTAAAACTCATGCAGGGGAGTGGTGGGGTAGGGTGCATGCATACCCATCCAAAACTCCAAGAAGAGAATGGAGGAGAAGGGATTGCAAAGTGACCATCCCTCCATTGGGTGATTTCGCACATTCTGTCTCTAGGTCTGTCTGGCAAGCATACATGCCCTATAGCAAAAATCTCTCTATCACAAAAAGAAAGGTGCATCTGAAAAACTTATGGAAACACAGATAAAACAGTACTTAGAGGAAAATTCACAGCTGTAAATGACTCCCCCCCACACACAAATGTATGTATATTTTGTTAACAAGTGTATGAACTCACCAGAGAGAGAGAGAGAGAGAGAGAGAGAGAACATGCACCTCCTGATGGAGCTTGGTCATACTGCAATCCCTTATCCATTCCTCCAACTCGGCCAGGAGTTTAAGCCCACATGCAAAAAAGCATCTAGCATGTGTAAGCCGCCAGAGCAGAGAACTGAGCCACATGGTCAGCAATGTGCGATCTGGCTCCCTTTAACAACTAGGCAACAAGGCTGGCCCCAATGCCTATGTTAAGAAAGAAGAAATATTGGAGCCTGCAGGTGGTATAGTGGTTAAGACACTGGACTTCCACGTGGCCAACTGCAGTTCAAGTCCTGGACCCAGCAGCTTGAAACTCATGCCGGGTATGTGTACACGTGTGCCCAAATTCTCCAGAGAAGAGACTGCGGCTTAGCCATCCATCCATGGGGAGTGATTTTTTTGCTCTTTCTCTCCCTCTCTCTGGCAGGCAATATTCACTCTATAGCAAAAATCTCTCAGAAAAAGAAAAGAAAAAGAAAGATCTCACATCCATACCTAACTTTTCACCTAGGGACATCAGAAAAAGATGACAATGCAAAACCTAAAGCAGATACAAGATAAAAAGTAAAGATGAGAGAGAAATTAATGATATATGAATAGTCCTCAATAGGAGATATGCAAATGTAAACTACAATGAGAAAATGTATCATACTAATTAGACTGGCAGAGACAAACTTTTTAAAAAAGTACAGGGGACGTCAAAAAGTTTGTGGGGGAAAAAAAGAACGTTAAAGGACAAGTTTATGGTGCCAGCAGATAGCATGGTGGTTAAAGTCCTGGATTCCCACATGGCCAACTGTAGTTTGAGTCCTGGAACTGGCAGCTTGCTTTCTCATGCCCCCTCCCCCCCATTAAGCACACATGCCCTACAGCAAATTAAAAAACAACAACAAATAAAATTAAGTAATGTTTTTAAAAAGTAAAAGTGTATTTTGTTGTAAAGTTTTTTTTGATATCCATGCAACCACCTTGAAAAACCATTTGACATCATCTTCAGTTTAAGTCGCACATTCTTGGTATAAATATATACTATACTTTATATAAAAACTCTTACATACATGCACTGCAACACTTATATTAATATTTAAAACAGCCACAGGTGGAATAAGGAGAAACTAAGAAGTGCCCAAATATCCCGAGTGGAGGAAGGTACAGTCACACAAGAGTACTCTCTCTCATCCATCCATCCAAGAAAATGAACACACATACTAACATGGAAGAATCACAAAATCAGAATATTAGCAGAAGTCATTACAAAAATCTTACACTGGGATCCCAAATATACACAACGAAAACTGAGTACAACACAACTGTTTCACGCAGAGATGAACAACGTACCAGCTGAACTTCTCTACTCTGAAAACCTAAAATCTGAAATGTTCTAAGATCAGAAAATTTTTGAGTGCTGATATACCACAAGTAGAAAATTTCACACATGAACTCATGTGACAGGCCACAGTCCAAATACAATACAAAAACTCTATATAATCACCTTGAGTTACGTGCATAAACAAACACTCGCGGAACAAGATAGTGTTGGCCCCTTACCAGCTCTCT
>NW_006204462.1:998355-1013568 GCF_000334495.1 Tupaia belangeri chinensis | reverse complement strand
CCTGCTGAAAGGAATCTCAAAGATGTCATCAGGTGTCCATTATCTACTTTCTGACCAACAAATTTTACTGTCACTATTGCGTATGGAAGACACTGCCTTGGTTTGTCTATAGGCTTCAGAAAGACACTGTACTCATAGAAGTACACCTGAAAAGGAGAGAAAATGACCAAGTTTATGCTGATTAATATTGAGAGTCAGGATCCAACTCCCATTTAAGAAGAAAGCCATGTAACTACGTGCTATCTGTCTATAACTTCCACACGCCTCCCCGCCCTGCCTTCTTTAGTCCTAGTTTTTTAAAGATGTATAAAATCACTTTTCTCCTACCATGTATTTTCTGACAGGCAGAACAAAACAGAAGCAGACACATCTGTTTTTAAGCAGAAGTACTTTTCCATTAAGAGTTCAATGTGCTGGGGTGGATTCCATGGGATAGTGGTTAAGACAGCCAGAGTCCACATGGCGGACTGTGTGGTTTGCGTCCCAGAACTCAAGAAGTGTGGGAAGCATACTGGGCGTGTGTGGCAGAAATGTGAGGAGGGAGAGATGCAGAGGTGGCCGGGGCGTGACCGTTCCCCACGAGGCGCTCCCCTCTCCACGTCTCTCTGTCAGGTGCATGTGCCCTCTAAGAAATGTTTTATATGTTCTAAAACATTTTTAACTTATGTAATTACAAAATAACAAGTTCGTATTTCATATGTGGAAGCATGTACATATTTCAATACAGATGATTTATCTTCATTTAATAAAAAATGATTACATGTATCTAATTTAATCTATAGAAAATTATGTAAACCAAATGATAAATTTCACCTAATGATGAATAAGCTTTCTTTACTCCTTTAAAAAAGTACCAAGAATCAATAATATTGTTTCAAAATAGTCTTTTCAAAAATTTTTTGAGGGGGTTTTGCTATAGGACGCGTGCGCTCGCCAGAGAGAGACAGAAACAGAAAGCCAGAAATCACCCCCCCCCCCAGGGGGATGGCCACACCGCAATCCCTTCTCCTCCATTCTCCTCTTGAGATCTTGGGCACACATGCACACGTGCCTGGCATGAGTTTAAGCCACCGGGTCTGGGACTTGAACCATGGTCAACTATATAGGAGTCCAGTGACACAGCCATTACGCCCACTGCTGGTTTCCAAAACAGTCTTGTTTTTAAAATAAGTTTTAAACATTTTTACCATAGGGTACATGTGTTTACCAGAGACAGAGAGAAGGGAAGTTAGAAAGCACCCCCTACCCTCAAGGGGAATAATCACACCACAATAACTTCTACATTCTCTTCTCCATACACACACACACCTGGGTGTTTTTTAAGCAATAGGTCTAGAACTCAGATCGTGTAGTTGGCCATGTGAGATCCAGAGGACTTACCCACCACACCACTGGCTGGCCCTAGATTAGTATTTTTAACTCATGGACCACAATTGTATGTATTTACGGGGCACAATGTGATGGTGTGATACGTGCATAACATGTACTGGGATGTCTGGAAAGTCATGACGCATTTTGGTACAGAAAAATCTGTCATGACTTTTCCAGTGACCCAAGAGAATGAATAAGTTGAACTAATTTACATATCCATGACTCCATTTAGCCATCATTTTTTGTAGTGAGACATTTGAAATGTACTTTGCTATAGGGCATGTGCGTGTATTCACAAGAGAGAGAGGGCACGTGTGTGTGCACACACCTGTGCGAGAGAGCGAGCAAGCAAGTGAGAGAGAGCGAGAGCACACCACCAGGTCTGGGACCTGAACTGCGAATGGCCGTGAGGGAATCCAGTGCCCTAACCATCATCACGCCATCTGCTGGTCCCACTCTGACATAATTTTGAAATATGTAATACATTACTATTAACTATGAGGTCCTGTTTAAAAACAGAAGTTGGGGGGCTAGCAGATGGCATGGTTATTAAGGCACTGGACTCCCACATGGCCAACTACGGTTCAAGTCCCAAACCTGGCGGCTTGGAAAAAAAATAAAATAAAAGAGAAATTGGTATATTTTACAAGTAAGAAATTAGCATATGGGACAACTACAAAAAATAGTCATTTTATGTTGAACAAAGTCAGACAAATCTGGAAACTTCTTTACTAACATTTCCAGGCCACACAGTTTATTTAAGGTAATATACTGAATGCAGTAAGTGATGTCCACCTAATACTCTGGGAACTTGCTTTAAGTCTCGTATCACAGAAACTGAAGCATGTGCCTTCCAAGTACTCAGATGAGCCATAACATAACATACTGCTGAACTGCAGGCCTGGAGCTCAATGGAGTCTTTCAGGGATGGTGCGGTCCTTGACATATGGCAATCAAAGTTAGGAGAGGGATCCAAAGAAACTTTGTTTTTATCCATACAGGGCTGCATTTTCTTCACTTTTCCAAAGAGAACCTAAAAAAAAGTTTTGCCAATAAGAATTCACTGAAATATTTTTAAGTTCCCACTTCTATCAAACAAATAAGGCCAGTCCTATTTTTTAAATACATAGAAACATGAATGGAAAGATAACCCATGTCCCAGATGAATGAGATGACTTAGCATTTTATGTCACGTCTTCCCCTCTTCCCCAAGTAAACTCTGAAGTTTGAGTGATTCCAATAAAATTTTCAGAAAATCTGAGTTCTCAGTCTAAAGTCTTACCTGGAAGACTAAACAAAATAAAAACCCAGAAAAATGATTATTTAAAAATTGGGTTAGAAATAGAGAATGTCGGAGAAAAATAGGTGACTTGCAATTCTATATTGAAAGTTTTAAAAATATATGACGGAGCACATGTGAGAGAGAGAGAGAGAGAGAGAAGTGAAGCACCTTCCACAGAGCCCAGTCATGCCGCCAGCCCCTCCTCCAGTCTTCCGGCCCACCAGGACCCTGCCTATGCACATGACCAGTACGCCTCAAGGCAGACCGGGCTGGAGAAGCAAACTGTGGTCCACCTGTGGCTTCCACCTATGCAGCCCAGAATGCTATTGGCTGTACCTGCGACTGGGCCTAAAGTACTTCCTAAGAGAACAGTTCAGTCTGGCCCAACAGTACAATGATTAAGCACTGGATCCCAAATGGACAACTGTGGTTGAAAATCCTGGCCTTGGTTGGCAACTGGACACGTGTGTGCCATGTCCAAAATCCTGATGTGATGGAGGAACGGAGGCGATGAGACTGCAGAGTGGCCAGACCCCACTGCAGGGTGCTTTCTCTCTGGTGAGTGCACATGCCCTCTGACAAGAGAAAGTAAGACTAAATGGGGGAAAGATGGTCCTGATCCTAAGCCGAGAAAAGGCAGAGTTAAAACAAACAAACAGAACAAAATAAAAAGTTCAAAGGGCCATAAGCTAGTGGTGAAGGGAGCTAGGTCCACACAGCCAACTGCAGTCTGAGTCCTGCTCCTGGTGCCTGAATACACTGACGGCATGTTGAGCATGCCCCATCTTCTGCCCAAGAGGAAATGGACAAGACGCTGCAGCACCGCCACACCCACTGACGGGCACTCTCCCCCCCTCTGCCTGCCTGTGGCAAGTACATGTACTCTCTGGCAGAACACAAACAAAACAAAACAAAAACAAAAACAAAACGATAGAAAAAGTCTAGAAGTCCACATATGCTAAAAATACTGTCTATTACTTAACATAGCATTTTAAAAATGGAATCAAGAACAGCGTGTTCAATAAATACTGCAGGACAACAGAAATAAATTAAATTCCCTTTTAAATCTATAGGCCATGGTAAGTACCAAGTAAGTACTTAAATATTAAAAACACAGTGACAGGACCAGCAGGTGGTGCGGTGGCTAAGGTGTTGGATTCCCACAAGGTCAACCACGGTCTGAATCCTGGACATGGCAGCTTGAAAAATCACACAGGGCACATGTGTGTGTGAGCCTGAAATCCCATGAAGAGAAGGGAGAAAAGACTGTGGTGTGACTACCCCCAGGGGCTGACTTCCATTTTCCTCTTTTTGTCTCTGTCTTCAGCAAGCACATGCACCCTATGGCAAAAAAAACTAAAAAACAAACAAAAATTGAAAATATTGTAGCAAAAAAGATAAGCCAATGTTTATCTAAACACAAAGTGAGAAGTCTTTTTGAAGAACATATGCCAAGAAACTGTGTACCGGGATCAGCAGTTGGGTAATGGCTATGTCACTGGACTCCCATGTAGCCGACCACGGTTCGAGTCCCGGACCCGGTGGCTTAAACGTACGCCAGGCGCATGTGCATGCGTGCCCAAGATCCCGCGAAGAGAATGGAGGAGAAGAGAGTATGGTGTGGCCATCCCCCCGGGGGGGTGATTTCTCACTTTCTCTGTCTCTCTCTGTCACTCTGGCGAGCATGCGTGTCCTATAGCAACCCCCCAAAAAAAAAAAAAAAAACCAAAACCCGTGTACCAAAAATATATAGGCTTCAGTATATAAAATGGTCAAACTTCTGTACATCAGAAATAAATGCATAAAAAACTATGACCATAATTGAGTGACAGAAGACCTGGAAGAAACTGCAGTGAGTGTTACAAAAGGTACACGAGTTGTAAAAATCCAGAAATTCTATTCTTGCTATTTTTAGTAGTTTAATATAGTTACTGAAAAACCACGTGTGGACTGCACCTGGGAGAGAGAATCATGAATTAAAAATCTGGCAAAAGCCAAGTGAAGTCTGTAGTTTAATAGTGTCTCATTGCGATTAGCGTCTCGGTTGTGGCAGATGTGCCACGGTTGTACCAATGTTCACACTGAGGGATGCGCCAGCCGGTGGCAAGGTGGTTTTGGGGCTGGATCTCACATGGCCAACTCAGCAGTCCGAGTCCCAGACCCGGCTCCTAGAAAATCATGCCAGGTGTGCATGTGTTCATGCCCTAAGTCCCAAGAGAAGACAGAAGAGAAGGGACTGTGGTGTGGCCACCCTCACTTTCCCTCTCCCTCTTTTCTGTGAATGCATGCACCCTCCAGCAAAAACCTAAAAAATCACATATACATATGATTCACAGCTATATGCTGCCCAGAGGCTTGCTTTAGAACCAGACATAAATAGGCTGAAGTATGAAAAGATGAAAAGTACAGTCCATTCAGACAGTAACCGAGAGAGAGCAGGGGTGGTTATGCTATGTGTTGTCGAGAAAGTCATGACACCGTTTGCATAATATAGAAAAAATATGTCATGACTTTGCCAATGAATAGTATCAGACAAAATAGATCTTCAATCAAAAAAGGTTATAAGACCAATTTTAGTAATTATTTATTTATCTTTTTTTTTTCTTTTTTTTTTTTTTTTTGCTACAGGGCATGCATGCTCTGGGTTATTCAGTCTTCAGGAGGAAATACTGACCTGTGCTAAACACTGAGGACATTGTGCTAAGTGAAATAAGCCAGTTACAAAAAGAGTACTACAGGGTTCCACTTACATGAAATACTTAGGGTAGAGTCATCATCAGAGAGAGAGGAAGTAGAATGGAGACTGCTAGGAGCTGGAGTGGGGACGGTGGAGCTACTATACTGAGAGTTAAATGTATACAATTTTTGTTTTTCTTTTGTTTTGAAGGTTTTTCCCATAGAGTATTTGCACTCCCCGGAGAGATAGGGAAAGTGAGAGATCACCCATCATGGCGGGGACAGCCATGCCACACAATCCCTTCTTCTCTACCCTTCTGGGATTTTGTACCCACATGCACGCACGCCTGCTGTGAGTTTCAAGTCTTTGGGTCTGAGACTCAAGTCATGTACAGTTTTGGTCTGTACGATGGAGAGGTTTTTTTTGAGAGTTTTTTTGCTATACAGCGCTTGTGCTCACCAGAAAGACATAGAGAGACAGAGAGACAGAAAGCAAGAAATCACCCCCCGGGGGGGGTATAGCCATGCTTCAATCCCTTCTCCTCCATTCTCTTCTCGGGATCTTGGGCACACATGCACACACGCCCGGTGTGAGTTTAAGCCACTGGGTCCGGGACTCGGAACCACGGTCAACTACATGGGAGTCCAGTGACATAGCCATTATACTAACTGCTTGTCCCCAACGGAGAGTTTTAAAGAAAGATAATGATGATGACGACTATGAACAGTATGAATGTACTGTGAACCACTGAACTGTTCACTGAAAAATGGGTAAGATAGTAAATCTTATGCATTTTTATTGCAATAAGAAATTGGAAACTGGGGTCAGCTGATGGCATGCTGGTTAAAGCAGCTGGATCCCAACCTCACACTTTGAGTTCCAAATCCCAGCAACTTGAGAAAAATGCCGAGCACATGCGCATGCATGCTCCAAACCCAAGAGGGGAATGGAGGGGAAGGGACTGCAGCACAGCCATCCTGAGGGCAGATTTCTCACTTTCCCTTTGTCTCTCTCTCGGGAGTGCATGTCCCCCCAAACAACTAAGAGAAAGAAACGTACAATTACAGAATATGTGGAAAAATCTGATTTGGAAAACTAGAAAGAAAAAAACCCCATATATTGTCATAATCCAAGGATTATTGATAACTGAACGGTTTTCTTTCTGATCTTAATCTGGGCATTTTATATCATTTGGTGATATCCTATATTACGTGTATTCTACATATACATATCATGGCCTATCTTTATACGTATATATGTTCTGTATTTTCACTTTGCTACAGAGCACATGACAGAGACAGACAGAGAGGGACGCGAGAAAGCACCCCTCACGGATCACAGCCACTGCTCAGCCCCTTCCCCTTCTGTATCTCCCTCTCCGGGATTCTGAGTATGCACGCTCGTGTACCTGTTGTGCTTTCTCAAGCTACTGGGTCTCCAACTTGAACTGTACAGTAGGCCATGTGGGACCCAGCTGCCCTAATAATCAGGCCATGGGCTAGTCCCCCCTATAATATTTTTAATCTTAATGTCTCATAAAAATTTAGTATGATTGCATAAGCATTTACCTGTTTTTTAAGACAGATTTTTGCTATAGGGCACATGTGCTTGCTGGATAGAGAGAAAGAAATCACTCCCCATGGGGGACAGCCACACTACAATCCCTTCTCTTCCATTATCCTTTTGGGATTTTGGACATGCAAGCACACACCTGACTTGAGTTTTAAGCCACCTGGTCCAGGACTCAAACCGTGGTCAACTATGTGGGAGTCCAGCAACATAACCATTATGCCATCTGCTGGTCCCAACATTTTCCCACTTTTTAAAAACTCCTGTAAACTGGGGCCACCAGATAGCGTGGTGTTTAAGGTGCTGGACTCCCACATGCTCAACCACAGTTCGAGTCCCAGACCCAGCAGCTTGAAAATCATGCCAGACATGTTTGAGTGTGTGCCCAGAATCCTAAGAGGAAAACAGAAGAGGGACTGTGACACAGCCATGCCCCCAGGGGACGGCCGCTCCCTTTTCCTGTCTGTCTCTCCAGTGAGTGGACGTGCGCTGTGGCAAAACCTTAACAAACCAAAACAAAAACTAAACCGATGGCAAAGGTGGCAACACTCCAGGGGGAGGACATGTGACGACTGTGTGCTGCCTGACTGTGGGACATTTACGCGTGGCCACTTTCCTCTCAAACACACGCCAAGAGCAGTGTGGCAGAGCTACATGTGCACACCCACTCTCTCCAAGTTAACAGCTTACATGAGATGGCACCGATCACCAAAATTAAGACGTCAATACGGGCACAGCACTGTTACCCAAACCGTAAGAGTTCAGGAACTTTGGACTAAGCCAGTGCGTTGGATGAGCAGGTCATGGTGTGGTGGCTAAGGTGCTGGATCCCACGTGGCCAGTTACGTGGTTCTGGCATTAACTACAATATGAACCAAAGGGAAGAAATCAGGAAGGTCAACTAGGACAGAGAGCAGATGCACACTGAAGACAAAGGCCCAAGTCTGGTTGCACACCCAGGTAAAGAGGCTAAGACTGTGACAGTTTTGGGACCAGCAGTTGGCATAATGGCTATGTAGCTGGACTCCCATGTAGTTGACCGTGGTTCGAATCCCAGACCCAGTGGCTTAAACTCATGCCAGGCGAGTGTACGTGCGTGTTCAAGATCCTCAGAGAATGAAGGAGAACAAATTGCGGTGTGGTCATCCCCCTGGGGGGTGATTTCTCACTTTGTGTCTCTGTCTCTCTCTGTCTTTCTGGCAAGTGCATACTCCCTATAGCAAAACCACTCCAAAAAAAAAAAAAAAAAAAGACTGTGACAGTTTTGAGTGATTATGACAAAAACAGTAAAAAAAAATAATTATTTTTCATCATATATTATTTTAAAATGCTAATAATTTATACTCAGGCCAATTTAAATAGTCATATATTTACTATTTTTTAATATACCTACCTTAAAAATTACAATACTTTCTACAGTGACATTTCTACTATGAGCATAATTCAAGGCAACATCGACATGTCTGAACAGATACACTCCGAGGAGAGGGTCTCCCAGTGTCTTCAATGCAGAGGCTCCGGTACTCATTCCATGCTGATATATCCCCACCACGTCACTCTGAGGAAGGGCTAGAAAGCAGAACTGTTCTTCGAGTTCTCTGCCATGTCTTCCGCTCTCTCGCATCTCTGACCTAAAGCAAAATAAATAATGCATAGAGCTAAATAAAGCTATCAGCAGGATTTCCAAGACAGGGAAACTGTGTCAGTTTACCATAGCGAGAAAGCAAGAGAAGCACAGTAATAGCAGAGGGGTCACTACTTTGCAATGCGAAGTGGGCGGAAGGTAGCCTAGGAAATGGACCCAGGTCACCTGCCCAGGATTTACACACCATCTCCTGTGGAAGCGAGCATTTCCTGAGTGCTGCTAAGACATCCAGTACAAAGTCTCAAGCTTTACAGCTACAAGCTTCACATGCATTTTGCTTCAACCCCCCAAAAGTTATCGCTATTAATACTTTTGTTGTTACACACATCTTAAAAGGAAAATGAAGTTTAAAGATTAAAACTGCCAAAAAAGCAAAGTGATGGGGGGTTAGAATTGTAGTATCCAACTCCAAGAGATTCCAGAATTCCAGTTCTAACGTGTTATGAAGGGAACGATGTACCTTTCCAAATCCTAACGAAAAAACTCGACTATCTCGAGGGCACACACAGCACACACGCGGGGTCGATTCTGAGACATTCTCCACCCTTCTGGGGTCTAGGTAACAGCTGGAGGAAGGAAGCTAATATCGATTACAGACTCTTTTTCTTTTTTTAAGATTGTCTTCTTCCAGGAGAGAAGAGAGGGAGAGAGAGAGAAAGAGGGAGAGAGGGAGGGAGGGAAGGAAGGAGGGAGGAGGACGGATGGAGGGAGAGAGGGAGAGGGAAAGGGAGGGAGGAAGAGAGAGAGAGAGAGACGGTAATCTTCACAGGGTCTTGATGCTGTGACTACTCCCAGCTCCTGTCAGTCCTGGGTCATGGGCACACTCAGTACACTCAAATGGGGTCTCTGGACACAAAGCTGGAACCCATCCTGCAGGAGGCCAGGCCGTCTTACAGATTGCTGTATCTTACCATTGTGCCACAGTCTGGCCCCTGGCTGTAAGAAAAGTCTACCCCTTTCATAACAAGGGCCCACTTGAAAATATAACATACATCTCTGTCCCCCAAATCCGCAGATTAGACAGGGTACTCCATACGGCCTGTTCAGAAGTAGAAGCAGCAGCAACAGCCACAGCAGGTGGTTCGAGAGAGAAGTTAAGACACTAGAACAGAAATGACTCCAAATGATGATGTGCAACAGAGAACCTGTAAGGAATGTGTATACATGAGGGGAAATCTGTGCTTGGAAACTGCAGGTTTCTAAAATTTTCTCCTGGAACATGACTCACAAAATTTATATGAACTACACTATGCAAGTGCAAAAACGTCTTTAAAATAAAAAATTTCCAGAAATGTTTTTCATGTTTTTATGCAGTAATACTAATGAGGAATAGGTGTCAAAATTTGTTACAGCCTTGGGGCCGGCAGGTAGGTGGCATGATGTTTAAAGAGCTGGACTCCCACATGATGGTCGACCACAGTTCAAGTCCTGGACCTGTGCCTTGTTTTTTTTTTTTTTTGGGGGGGGCGGGAGAGGTTTGTTATAGGGCACGTGCACTGGCCGGAAATACAGAGGGAGACAGAGAGACAGAAAGCGAGAAATCACCCCCCCTCCCTGAGGGGATGGCCACACTGCAATCTCTTCTCCTCCATTCTCTTCTCGGGATCTTGGGCATGCACGCACGGTGTGAGTTTAAGTCACCAGGTCCGAGACTTGAACCAGTTGACTTCATGAGAGTCCAGCAACATAGCCTTTATGCCAACTGCTGTCTCCTGTGCCTTGATTTCCCGCTTCCTCTCTCTCTCCGATCAAATTAAAAAATAATAAATAAAATTAAATAGTTAAAAAAAATTGTGACACCCTGAACCTTGTATGTAACTTTAAGCTCTGGAGTGGAAAGCTCAAAATGAATCTGCCACTCACCTGTTAACATCTGTAGCTATACATCTTTCTTTCAGGATATATTATTCTAATCATTTTTTAGTTAGTAATTTATTAAGTAAATAAATATAAAACACTTAGATGAGAAAACTCATATTGAGGAGCAGCAGATGGAGCAATGGCTATGTCGCTGGACTCCCACGACGACTGCAGTTTGAGTCCAAGTATATGTGCTCTACTGCAAAAATCTCTTAAAAAAAAAGAGAGAAAGAGAGAGAGAGAAAGGAAACTCATATTGATAGAAAAAGTTATAGAAGCGGGCACAGCACGACTCATGAGTGCTAGCAACAGAACTGGAGTCCTGACATCTTTCAGAGGAGCTCTGAGCGTGCAGTGAGCACTGCGCTGCCATGCTGCATCCCTACTGAGACCCACGCCACAGTAAGGGCAGGCGCAGCAGAGGAACCCTGTGTCACGCTAATTACATCAGTGGAACTGGTTCATGACCTGAAATAAGTAGATACTCAGTGTTTTTTTATTTTTATTTTTTTGGTTGAGTAAATGAAACATCGTATCTCCTCTGTAAGTTCAACTGGAAAGGAAAGTAAGGCATGAAGTACTGACATCTGGAGGTACCTAAGAGATAGAATCAAAGTAATTATTTCAGTGTGAATGGTTTTTAAAAATAAAGGAAATAAGGTAGAAGGGGATCTTAACAGTCCACCTGATCACTAGTAGGAAATTCAGCTGGTCCTTACATACGTGTAATGAAACAAAGGCAAGAGTGAAGAGGAGTTGGGATCCCACCAAGGCTAAGCAGGAGCTCGTCTCCAGCTCACAGCCCCAGACAAGGCAGCTGCTAGTTTTCTATCAGTACTGTAAGAAAGGACCGCAAAGGGGCTGAGACCCAGGTGTCCTCTGGACTGTGTTTCTTACAGGGTCTAGGGAGGTTCCTTTCCTTGTTGGCAGAATTCAATTACTAGCAGCTGTAGGATCGCAGCTGTGCCTATGAGCTGGCAGCCACACTCAGGGACAGTCCTGTGGCAGAGTCTCCTGTTGGTTGGTCTGAAAGCATGCCAGGTGCAAGCACATGTGGAGGGCTGGAGGTGGGGATCATGGCGTGACCGAGCCCTGAGAGGGGTACTTCTCTCTCCTGCGTATACATTCACGTTATCATGAAAATAAAAGTTCCTTCCTGGCTCTCAGTAAGAAATCTCTAAAATCCTTAATTTTTTTTACAATCTGCCCCCAAAATATAGTCTCATAAAATACACAGTTTGTGCGCCAGGGAGAGATTATCTCCAGCTGCCCAACTGGCAACAGTGGGGACCCTTACACATTTTCCCCCTGAATTACACACTTTCCCCAAATTTTAAAACTTATCTGGCAAGTACCTCTTTTTTTTCCAGTATCAAATACAGTTCCACCAGTTGGGGTATTGTTGAATCCAAGTCTAGAAATGCATTCAAGCTGGTTTAAAAATAAGTGAACTTCTCCTAACAAGAAGTGTAGGGACCAGTAGCTAGCATAATGGCTATGTCACTGGACTACCACGTAGTCAACCGCGGTTCGTGTCCCGGACCCAGTGGCTTAAACGCACGCTGGGCGCGTGTGCGTGCGTGCCCAAGATCCCGAGAGGAGAATGGAGGAGAAGGGATTGCGGCGTGGCCATCCCCCTAGGGGGTGATTTTTCGCTTTCTGTCTCTCTGTCTGTCTCTGTCTGGTGAGCGCACGCGCCCTATAGCAAAAACCTCTCCAAACAAAAAAAAAAAAGAAAAACAGAAGTGTAGAAACCAGGCACCCTTTATCAGCATCAACTACTCTGTAAGCCCCGACATCACGAGGGATCCAGGTTTCCCATAGCTTTGTTCTGCCTTTCTCGTCTCATCTTTAAAGATCTAACACTTGTCTCACTACTATCTGAAGAGTCCGAGTGGCAGCTGGAAAAGCATGCTTCCTTGTTCACGTCAGACTGACTTTCCTAGAGACCCCAAGCCAATCTTTCCTCTATGTGTTACTGGTCTAAACCAGCCACGTTAGTTCTAACTGGATCAGTTCACCCTTTAACCAATCACTGATAATGTGGACAAAGTTAACCCTGATGGTCCAGTCTACACTACATGTTTGGGGTAGAATGTATCGGGTTTTCAGAAGAGGCATGATACATTTTTTGTTTGTTTGTTTTTTATGAAAAATGCATCATGACTTTTCTGACATCCCAGTAAATTGAGACCTTAAGTACAAATTCAACCACAATATCAAGCTAGGTATTGACAATATTTAAAATTATTATTTATTTGTGTAACTTTAAGATGTTTGAAAAATGTCTTGAAATAGAATAAATGGGGCAACAGATCTAAGGAGAACTTAATTCAGTTTCTATCTTATTTCATTAAGGCGAGTTGAAGTTTCTTTCTTTCTTTTTTTTAAAGAAAGATTTTTGCTATAGGGCGCATGCACTTGCCAGACAGACAGAGGGAGACAGAGAGACAGAAAGTGAGAAATTACCCCCCGGGCCACACCACAATCCCTTCTCCTCTGGGTATCTCGGTCACTCATGCACACATGCCTGGCGTGAGTTTAAGCCACTGGGTCCAGGACTCGAACTGCGGTCGACTACATGGGAGTCTAGCGACATAGCCATTATGCCAACTGCTGGTCCCAAGTTTCTTAACACCTCAAAACATCTCTCCAGGCTTTTAGGAAGAATAATCGATCCCTCATCTGTGCACCTGAATCTCAATAACATTGGCACTATTTTATATCTAACCTATGTCTTCTCTATTAGACTGTGAATACTCCTTAGGGCTGGGCAGCAAATCTGACCCGCCTTTCTCCTAGGGTACCACACACAATGTCTGACAGGGTAGGAGGCATGCAAATGACAATTGGTCAGGTTTGCGGTCAAGGCGTTAGAACATGCAGCATTAGACTTCTTTGTGTTTCGTCGATTTCACATTTAAGAAGTAGGATAGAATGTAGATAAGCAGAGCTTGGTTAAAAACGACTTCAACTTCTTCTAAGACCACGGATTTATAAACTTACTTCCTCTAAAGGGGAGTGCTGAAGATAAAAGTCAGAGGCACTGTTATTAAGCTTTCTCTCTTCATCCCTCCACTCCATTATTCTCTTCTAACCATTCTGTGGTTTTCTACCTATGCATTAAGGCTACTCAGAGCTACCTTGAATTTTTAAAAATTAGATAAAAATTTAACCAGACACGGGGCCAGCAGGTAGCATGTTGGCTGACTGCTGCTGAATTCTCACATGGCTGACTGCGGTTTCAAACCCAGGACACAGAAGCTTGAAAACAGGCTGGGCAAATGTGCATGTGTGTCCACAGTCTGAAGAGGAGTGATTATGGTGTGGCCATTCCCCGGGGGGATAATTTCCTTCTCACTGTCTGTTTCTCTGGTGAGCACACTCACCTTATGGTGGGGAAAAAAAAAAAGTTTAACCTGACAGTTAAGCATCCACTGTGTTTCCCACTCAGTTTTACACAGTAGACACAAAAACAAAGAACATAAAACTCTCAATACAGTAGGGAAGTAAGATACAAATGAATGCAGTATGGTAAGTCTTACAAAAGAAGTAGAAAGTACTTCAGGAAACAAGCAAGTTTTTGTCCAATTGGGCAAATATCTAGGAAAACAGTAAAACCTATACCTATTTGTCACTTAGAATGTTCTAACATGTCTCATGCCATTTGGTAGCTGTTCTAAATTTCTGTGAACAGTTAGCAGGAATAAATACTGGCTGAAAGAACAAAACTTTAAATATCCCACAGAACCAAGATCAACTGTGCCAGGAATTCATTTTTGATCGAACTGCAGTTTCAATCTGGAAGTGGCAGGGTATATCCAGCCTCCCTACCCTCACTCAAAGCTGGGGTTTCTCAGAGGGAGAGCCGGCGCGACAAGTGCAGCAGCACGTCTGAGGAACAAGCAAGAAGGATCAACCCTAAAATACAAAAAGGCAAAATAATCCAAAACGAATTCCATCCGTCTATTAAGCTTCCATTAGGTTTAAAGCTTGAAAGTACAAAATAGTGTCGGCCAGCAGGTGGCACAATGCTTAAAGCACTGGACCCCCACATAGCCAATTCTGTGGTTCAAGTCCCAGCCTGAAAACCATGTCAAATATGTGTGTCCAAAGTCCCAAGAGAAAGGAGGAGAGAAGGGACTGCAGATGCCCCTGATTTCGCACTTTCCCACCATCTCTGTGTCACTCTCTGCTGAACGTGTTGCCCTATGGCAAAAATCTAGGGGGAAAAATGCAAAATGTTGTAAAAGAGAGAAATTTAGAGTGAAAATGCCGAAGTGTGCACAAGATCTATGCCTACTAATACAAAATGTTCACAAGAACCGAGAGCATGCTTTCATTCCGCACCAACCAGCACTACTGCAACACGCCTTTGAAGTGTCAGATGCAGTGGCACCAACCCAGACATGGTTCTAGTGGGACAGTGGAACAGCCAGGTACAACCCTCCAAAATGAGACACCCACTCGGGTCTCTCGGACTGGTCATGAGACAAACTGCCACTTTGTGATTACTTCAATTGTTTTAGATTACCTCAGAGGGACCAGGGATCTAAGAAGTGGCTGTTAAGAAATGCTGCTGCTTCCTTCCAAAAATTTCATTAAAAGATTAAAACATTAGAGGACTAGAAGGTGGCATGGGGATGAAGGCAGCTGGATGCCGCATGGCTGGCTGAGTGGTTTGAGTCATGGACACGTGGCCTGAAAAAACACACCAGGTATGTATGAATGCCTGTCCAAAATCCTGAGAGGAGAATGAAGGACAAGAAATTGGGGAGTAGGTCACATACCCTATCAAAGGGGTGCTTT
>NW_006204462.1:994070-998117 GCF_000334495.1 Tupaia belangeri chinensis | reverse complement strand
TTTCCCTTTTTCCTCCTGTCTCTCTGGCAAACAAGTGTGTCCTACAGAAAATCTTAAAAGTTTAAAAATTAGAAAGGATCATCTGAAATCTGACCCTGTTAATGCATAAAACTTAATAACTAATAAAATCTCGAAAACTTAACCTTCTCAGTTTATAAAAGGCTATGAGAAGGTAACAATGCAATGATCTGTATTGTTGTTTTCCTAGTTAACACTTAATAGACTCTGTGCTTCCTTTTCTTAGTAACATTTATTAGATTTGAAGTGGTAAAAACAAGTTAGCACAGGACTCCGTATTTAAAACCTTGCTCAGGTCATAGTTGCGTACCTCTTCGCAGTGAAATTCTTCTCCAGCTCCTCGTTGTGAACCAGCTTTGTGTCCCCGAATTGCCACGAGGTCCGGAGATCACAGCTGACGTCAAGCCTGCACTGGCTAAGAGTATCGTGAATAAAACTGTACTCTCTGGTGTTGGTGCAACAAGGTGACAAGTACACTGAACATAAGAAGGAAAGTGAGAGCGGTTATTTGTGTTTGAAAACGGTATCGCCTATCTGTGCAATGACAAGTGAATATCCGACATGACACAATTACCAAGTACTTGGGACGTCCATTAACAACAGAAAGCAATCATTTATATTTAAGGTTCTTCAATAATATGGTACTCCTAAACTTGGAATGAATGGAAACAAGAATTGTGTTTTTCTCCATACTCCTACTGGAAGTCTCTAAAGCTGACATGCACAGATGTAATAGCCCTAGAAGTCAGACTGGTCATTTCCAGTGGAAGATACACACTGGCTACCATATGCAGCAGTATATGAACCTGGCTGCTACTGTTCATGTATTTCCAGTATTTTTCAAGTAAAGACAATGCAACCTACATACTAGAAGACTTGGTTATTTTGATTTGCTAAAGAACCAGAACATCTTCATAAACTGCTAACTGAGTGGCACGGGTAAGAGGAAACAGATTAAGGACAAAGAGCAACATCTCAAACATTGCTGTATGAAACAGGTGCATAAAAAGACAAAAAACTGTTAAGAGGACCCGAGGAAAAGCAGGGAGTAAACAGACTTGTTGCTTCTAACAGTACTGATATTTACAGTGTCCACAAACACTCAATTAGTGTACGCACAACGGCCATCCTTAGGGAAGGTATCATGTTCCTGCAAGCGCCTGGTCAGTTTTCGACACCCGATGGCACCTGCATTATCAGGCTCACTCACCAATATTCTTGTGAGACAAAATGGTTTCGCCAGTGATGGAAACATGCTCACCCATGTGGTTATCCCCTAATAACATCGAGCAGATATTGGAACATTTCTTCCCCAGTGTTCTCGTCTGTAGAACCCATCTGCCTGCAAGGCCAACAGCTGTTACGCTGCATTACCTTTTGAACTGTGTGCCACCAGGACTTGCTCACCATTTCAGTCACTCTGGGCATGCGGCCACAAGTCCCTTCAGCTCTTAGACTCACAGCAATGCTGCCCACCATTTCTTCTGTATCAGCATCATCTCAAGAATCTATACATTTCGCCGTTTTCCCAGTTTCATTAGACACTAAGAATATTAGTTTCACACTTCCTGGTGAGGCTTTTACGACCTGGCAAATTTGTTCTTTTTTTTTCCAGTATGTACCACATTGTTGATTCATTAACAGTGAACTCAAGTCTGAATGAATGAAGCTTATCTAAAACAAATATGTTCTCTGTAAGGCACATGGTACCCTTCTCAAGTTTAAAAACAGACTGCACTGGAGCCAGCAGGTGGCGTAGTGGTTAAAGGGGCTGGACTCCCACATGCCCAACTGCTGTTTAAGTCCTGGACCTTGCAACTTGCTTTCTCACTTTCCCTCCCCTCCTCCCCTTTCTGTCCCTCTCTGGTCAAACTGAAATAAACAATGAATAAATAATAAATAGACTGCACACTTCGGCATTACATTTGGGGGCCATTTTAAACAGTGAAATTGCCTGTGAAAATGTGAGTGAGCAGCAGCACTGGGAAGACATGACGGACACTCTGCAGTATGACAGCAGAAACAAGAAGGCAGAGCGGCACCTCCTTGGGCTGTATCTGGGGACACGTGCACTGGGCAACGCTTTTAGCCGCTATGTATGTGGTTACAGAAACACTGCTAAATGTTAATTTGAGGTTAACAGACAAAATGCACAGCTGAGCCTAAATTGTGAATTTTAGCAAACAGGAAAAGTAAATATATAATCCTCAAATAACTAGGCCTGAGTCTTATAAGGTTTGAAGTGACCTCCATATGAATTGAATTAACTGTTTCCTTGTATTTAATTATCAATCTAATCAATACAGTAAGTTAATGCAATGGCAACACTGATACAAAAATACTACAACTAGTTGATTTTCAAAAAACAACTCATTCCTCTTTCTCTTCCCATTTTCAGGATTTTTTCCATCCTATTGACTCAAACAAAATGAATATTCATTTTAGTTCTTGTAACAACTGCTATAAATTGGGACCAGCAATTGGCATAATGGCTATGTCACTGGACTCCCATGTAGTCGACTGCAGTTCAAGTCCCAGATCCAGTGGCGGGACTCATGCCGGGCACGCACACGCCCAAGATCCTGAGAGGAGAATGGAGAAGGGATTGTGGCATGGCCCTCCCCCTAGAGGGGTGATTTTTCACTTTCTGTCTGTCTCTCTTTCTGTTGAGCACCATGCCCTATAGCAAAAAAACAAACAAAACAAAACCTCTTAGAAATTGTGTTAAGCAGTACAGAGTAGGATTGTATGTGCTAATTCAGTTTGCCCCAGTAGAAATATGTAACTATGACATAATGTCAAAACAAGAAAATGAAGCTGATACAATCCAGCATTTATTAAAACATCACCAGTTACACATGCACTTACTTGTGTGTGTCATCTAAAGTCTATTCAATTTAATCACATGTAGAGCCACATAACCACAAGACAGTTACAGTTACAAGATATAGTAACTGTCCATCACATCTCCTTGTGCAACACATACACACACACATACACACCCACAATTTTTTTCCACTCTGGTGTTGTCTTTCCATTCTGCATTCCTAATCTGCTCTGTCTCCGCCTCTGTCATTTCAAGGGTGTTCTGTAAACGGAGTTCCACAGTATGTACGCTGTGCAGTTTGTATTGGAGTTCCACGGTACGCATGCTGTGCAGTTTGTATTGGAGTTCCACGGTACGCGTGCTGTGCAGTTTGTATTGCAGATTCACGGTACGCCTGCTGTGTGGAGTTCCACGGTACGCATGCTGTGCAGTTTGTATTGGAGTTCCACGGTACGCGTGCTGTGCAGTTTGTATTGGAGTTCCACGGTACGCGTGCTGTGCAGTTTGTATTGGAGTTCCACGGTACGCGTGCTGTGCAGTTTGTATTGGAGTTCCACGGTACGCGTGCTGTGCAGTTTGTATTGGAGTTCCACGGTACGCGTGCTGTGCAGTTTGTATTGGAGTTCCACGGTACGCGTGCTGTGCAGTTTGTATTGGAGTTCCACGGTACGCGTGCTGTGCAGTTTGTATTGGAGTTCCACGGTACGCGTGCTGTGCAGTTTGTATTGGAGTTCCACGGTACGCGTGCTGTGCAGTTTTGTATTGGAGTTCCACGGTATGCGTGCTGTGCAGTTTGGAGTTCCACGGTATGCATGCTGTGCAGTTTGTATTGGAGTTCCACGGTACGCACGCTGTGCAGTTTGTATTGGAGTTCC
Organism: Tupaia belangeri chinensis; assembly: GCF_000334495.1. NCBI lineage: Eukaryota > Metazoa > Chordata > Mammalia > Scandentia > Tupaiidae > Tupaia > Tupaia belangeri. Next base: position 994,397 of record NW_006204462.1, on the reverse strand, counting down.
ACGGTACGTGTGCTGTGCAGTTTGTATTGGAGTTCCACGGTACGCGTGCTGTGCAGTTTGTATTTCTCACTCAGCGCACTGCTCCCAAGCTCACTGAGCTGTGAAAGCCCATCATTTCTCATCATCACTGAGCAGTAGTATTCCAGGACTTGAATATGACATAACTGGTTTAAACATTCATTCATTAGAAATTGGGGGGTGGGGTTTGTCAGTTTTGGCTATCGCTGATCACAGCTACTAGAAATTTAATGTGCTTAAGTTTCTTTCTTTCAATTTTTTTTTTTTTTTTTTTTTAGGTTTTTTCCAGGAGCACCCGGGGCTCGCCAG
>NW_006204462.1:988217-994039 GCF_000334495.1 Tupaia belangeri chinensis | reverse complement strand
GGAAAGAGAGAAATAACCCCCTGGGAGGATGGCCACGCCATAATCCCTTTGTCTCTATTCTCCTCCTAGGATTTGGGGCACACACACACACACGTTTCCAGTGTGATTTTGAAGCCACCAGGTCTAGGACTCAAACTAGGGTCCACCATCTAGGAGTCCAACACCTTAACCACTGTGCCATCTGCTAGACCCAAAGCTTGTTCCTCTTATGAAATCAGACACAATTACTTGTCTTTTGGTCTATTGAAGCAGTTAACTCAGACATTTGCCACCATAATGTCTGTAAAGTGGCTGGCCATAAAAACCCCAGCACCACATTCATCTGAAAGGCACTTGAAGAGTTTTCATCCACCTTCCAGTTTTCAGGCCAGCCAGTTCAACTTTCTTCCTCTTAAGTCCATTCTCCCTAGGAGAGTGTAGGACCTCTCTCCCTCTTAGTACCACAACAAAGTGTCAGCATGAGAAGAGTAGACTTCTGAATGCTGCAAAGTACACCCAGCTCCCAACTGCTTGCCAGCAGAGATCAGTCTTTGCTTATCAGGAGGCAGTCCTTCATTACCCTGGAACTGACTCCTTTTTATTTTTTTGTTGTTGCTTTAGGATGCATGTGCTGGCCAGAGAGAGAAAGTGAGAAATCACCCCCAACAGAGGAGACAGCCATGCCGCAATCCCTTCTCCTCCATTCTCCTCCTGGGATCTTGGGCATGTACGTACACATGCTTGGCAGGATTTACAAGCCACTGGGTCCAGGATTCGAACCACGGTTGGCCATGTGGTCAGTCTAATGCTGTAATTGCTACGCCCTCTGCTTGCTCTATCACATTTTTAAAAAGAATTATTTAAATTTTATTTATGTTATTATTTTTAATTTGATCAGAGAGAGAAAGGGAAAGTGAGAAAGAAAGCCACAAGGTCTAGGACTCAAAAGGGACGGCCATGTGGGAGTCCAGTGCCTCAACCACCACAATACCCGCTGGTCCATGGCCTCCACATTTTTATTGTAATGGAAGTTCAACCTCAAGCATGACGGTCCTGTCCATAAGTGTTTTTATGGAAATCTGCATATTGGTGACAGTTATACTGCAGATGGCAGATTGGAAAGGTGCTATGTTTTAAAGCACTTCTTCTAATTCATGTGTGCATGATTTGATCATGTGTGCACAATAGGTAGGGAGAGAGGAGAAAGGCACCCCAACAGGGTCACATCATGATCCCCCTCCTCCTCCCCGTACTGCAGCCCATCTGGGTCTTGGACACAGAGCACCCAGCACGTCCTCAGATCAACACAGGACCCAAACCCACAGTCCCCCATATGGCTTCCAGCACCACAGAGCAGTACATAACCAACTGCGCCACTGAGGCAGGGCCTGTTACAGTATGGACAAGTTTCAGTTCCCAAGGATAAGTGCCCAACAATATGACTGCTGGGTCACACAGCAGCTGCATTTCACTGGCATTTCTAAGAAACTAGCAAACTGCGTTCTAGAGTGGCTATACTCTCACATTCCCACTGGCAACGTAAGAATGATCTGGTTTCTATTCATCCTTACCAGCATTTGGCAATTTGGCATTTTTCAGAATTGCCACTGGGCACTTGCCAGAGTCTCCCAATTTTTTTTTTTTTTTTGAGAGGTTTTTGCTATAGGGCGTGTGGGCTCACCGGAAAGAGAGACAGACAGACAGAGAGACAGAAAGCAAGAAATCACACACACCACCCCTCCGGGAGATGGCCCTTCTCCTTCATTCTCCTTCATTCTCCTCTCTGGATCTTGGGCACGCACACACGCCCAGTGTGAGTTTAAGCCGCTGGGTCCAGGACTCGAACCACGGTCAACTACATGAGAATCAAGTGACACAGCCATTACACCAATTGCTGGTCCCAAGTCTCCCAATTTTTATCTATTTCCTCTGCTTACTTTTGATTTAATTTGCTCTATTTTCCCAGTTTCTTAAAGTAGAAACTTAGATTTTAGATATTTCTTTTAAATTATATTTATTTAATGCTATAAATTTCCTCCAAAACAGTGTCTTGGCTGAATCTCACAAACTTCTAGTGCTGCTGTTTTCATTTAGTTCAAGATAAGATATTCCACTTTTGATTTCTTCTTTGATCCGTGTTAATTGGAAGCATGAAAGTTGCCAGAGGGCACTTGTCAGAGAGGGAGGGAGACAGCACCTCCTTAATAAGGTGTGCTCCATTTCTCCATCTCGTCGGGACTTGGAGTGCAAATGCACACACGGTCCAGTGTTTTTCTTTTTACAAGACACTGGGACCAAGATTTGAACTGTGTGGTTGTCCACGTGGGATCCAGTCACCTTAATCAGTAGGCCACATGGTTGGCCCGAAGTATGATGTTTACTCAAATACTTGGGGACTTTCCAGCCCATTTTCTGTTTATTTCTAGTTTAATTCTACTGTGGTCTGAGAGCAGACACTGTACGATCTCTATTAGCACACATTTCTTCAGGCGTTCCGTGGCTCAGGCAGGACGTCGTGTGTACCCCGTGGACTTGGCAGGGATGTGCACTGTGCTGTGGTCTGAGAACAGACATTGTACGATCTCTATTAGCACACATTTCTTCAGGCGTTCCGTGGCTCAGGCAGGACGTCGTGTGTACCCCGTGGACTTGGTAGGATGTACACCGTGCTGCTGCTGGATGAGAGTCCATCGGTGTCCGTCATATTCAGATGGCTGATGATGGTGGGAGTTCAGTTATGTCCTCATGGATTTTCCTTCTGATAAAGAAGTGTTTGAGTTTTCAGCTGTAGTAAAGGCCCCATCGATCTCCTAGCAGTCCTATCAGTTCTTGCCTCACTGAGTTTTTATTTTAGTTATGTTTTCATTCTAAATCTTCTACATGATTTTTTGAATGAGATTTTCTACTTGTAAATTTGTTTCAAGAGTGTTCACATGACTTGTTCCAATGACTTTATGATGACTGCTTTAAAAGTCCTGTCAGACAGTTCCGACACCTGTGTCATCTGAGCATCTACGAAGTAACTTTTCTTATTTCAGTAGAGATTGTCCTGATTTATGGTAAGATAAGTGATTTCTATTGTATCTAGATCATTTAGGGTATTTATGAGACTCTGGGTAATATTTAACCACGCACTTTAGCAAGTCTTTACTGAAACTGTGGGCAGGAAAAGGGGGACACAGACTTATCGACAGGCAGGGTTGGAGTCCTGATCTTCCACAGTGCTTCCACTGACTCCGGGTGGGATACCCGTGACCACCGGAAAGAGGTAAAGTCCTTGTTCCCCCCTCAGCTTCCCTGGTGCCGTGGAAGGGGACGAATGTCTCGTTGCTCATGGGTATGGTTGAAGTCCAGGCTCTCCACCTTGTGTTCACTGACTGAAACCGTCCTGGAAAGAGGCTGCTCACCCACACTGACACCACAGAGGCAGGGGTGGCAGGCGGGCAAGCATGTTCCTGCTTGTGGTGGTTACCCCAGGCATGACTCAGCAGTGGCACAAGTGTCATCTCAACTGTCTGCTTAGCCTTTGCTCGCAAAGGTTTACGGACCATGTTCCCCCCCCAGTATTTTGCAGCTGGAGTGTTTAATGTCAGAGGGCTCACTGCTTCTTTCTCAATTCCTTTGTCGAGAGAGAACAACTTTCTGGAGTTTTACTTTTCAGCGGTGGGGGAGGGCGGAGGGGAGGGTAAGGAGTCTGTCCAGTTGGTGTTCCCAGGTCACAAGCACCCAGCCGGAGGTAAAGAGAGTGCAGACAGGAGATCCGGGGAGCTCACTGCTGTGCTGCCCCGAGTCCCAGGGCTGCAAGCCTGCCTGCCTGCGTTCTACTTTCCAGAGCCTTCTTACATTATTTTACATGTAACACTCAGGTTTTCAGGTGTACTCAGTGGGAGGGACAGAAGACATATGTCTATTCCACTTTGTGCAGAACCAGATATGATACGTGTGTGTATTTAAGGAATTAACCTGATTTTATATAAAGTCAAAATAGAAGATGAACATGTATTAAGACTCAAGAAAATACAGTAATATATTAAAAGAATCACTTTTTCCATAGAAATACCTTTCTCAGCTGTCTTCCTGATCTTAGGAATGATAAATTTCTTCAAAGGATTGACTTCTAAACCAGTTATTAGTGAAGGATCACTGGTTGAGTTCATTTTCCAGACAGTCTTGTGTTTAGCAATCTCTTTCATTTCCATTTTGTTGTTAGCCTAAAATATCAACCCAAAGTTAATTAAGTAAAAGGTCAACATATATATACAAGGTAATGTAAGAAAATAATTTGAAAATTTTAAATGGATTTAAATAAAGGTCACATGGTCAGTAAGTTTCAATGTCAATACCACACTACCCAAAATAGAAAATAAAATACCAACGATGGTTTTATGTAATGTTATAGGTATTTATCTTTTATTATTATTTTTTATTGCTAAGGGCACTTGTGATCAACAGAGGCAGAGAGACAGAGAGAGGGAGAAGGCACCCCCCAGTGGGGCATTGTCACATCACAATCCCTTCTCTATTTCTCCACTCTGTTGGAACTTTAGACATTTTTTAAGGTTGCCAAGGCTGAGATTTGAACCATGGTCAGTCATGTGAATCCAGCTCCCTTAACCACTGGGCTATAGGGCCACCCTATCTTTTAATTTCTAACAGTTCTTTCCCTTGTCAATTAATATCATTGTAATTGGGTAACCAAAAACCCATGTGTTCCTAGAAAGCTTAAAACTTAAGACATAATGATTTCTATAAACATTTAGCAAAATTCTTACTAAATACTCCATTTTTTTAAAAAGGGTTTTTCTACACAGTTCTGTTAACTAGCATGATAATTTCTTTACATCAGAATCTCTGGCTGAAGGAAAAACTACAGAGATTCATACAGCAACTACAGCATATCTGTCCCTAAAGAGGATGGCCAACAGTCAACAGCTCACTGGCTGCTGCTCCACAGCATCACGCTGCACAAGCTCAAGACAGCATCATACTTGGTTATACCAGCAGTGACAAAAGTATTCCTCCTCCCTTTCCCATCCCTTCAACCATCACATCTCAACACACACAGATTCTTGACCTCTCAAGCAGACCTTGAACCAAATAAATGAAAGCTATGGAGTCCACACACTGAAATCCATGTAAGCAGTTATTTTTCACACCATTTCATCATATGGCTCATGGGCCTCCTGATAACTACTTAAATGTGAGCTCACAATCCAAACTCTGAGATGTCAAAATTCTACAGGAGTCTCATAAGTGGTAAGATTCTATAGACAGTTCACAAAGGAGTTATCCCCATTCCCTGCCCCTCCTCTGCCTTTATTAAAGACAATCCTGCAATCTCTTGATCGAACATGGATCAAAATATGGAAAGGACACAGACTTCTCGTCTAAAAAGAGATGAAAATCAGCTCTTATCTATACTACTAGCAGGGTTTTACGTTTTTTTGTTTGTTTTTGGCATGAGGCAGTGTGCTTGCTAGAGACAGAGAGAAGGAAAGTAAGAAATCACCCCTCAAGAAGGATGGTCGCCGTTTATCCCTTCTCCTCCATCCTTCCCTTGGAATTCTAGGCACACATACACACTCACCTATTGTAATTTTCAAGCCACTGTGTCCGAGGCTCAAACCGAGCCATGTGAGAGACCAGCAACATAACCACCATGCGACTACTGGCCCTGGATTTTTGCCTTCTTTCACCCTATGATATACCAGCTGCAGAGGAATACTCCTTGGGAGGCTGGAAGTTAACCGGAACGTGATGGACAGGGGTGGCACGTGCTTGTGGTCCTGGTCAATTTAGAGTTTAGGGCAGTGTGATTCTTGCTAAAATGCCTAACTCCAAGT
>NW_006204462.1:952500-988186 GCF_000334495.1 Tupaia belangeri chinensis | reverse complement strand
TTTCCCTTTCTCTCCCCATAAAGAGGGAAAAGACCTATCAGTTCCAGGCCCAGCAGTGGTGGTCCACACTGCTGAGACACTGTACTCAGCAGGCTGCGCCACGTGGGAGGCCCAGGCCCGATCTGTGGTCCACCCTAATAGCTGAGTGTGGTAGTACGCACTTATAATCCCAACAATCTGGGGAGGCTGAAGCAGGAGATCAAGGCATGACAAGATCCTGCCTTTAAAAAAAAAAATGTGTGTGTGAATGAAGAAAAAAAGGTATACCAGCAGTTCCAGAGCCAGCAGTCAAGACTATTATGTTACCTGGCAGTTTAGTAAGAGAAAAGAGGGAGAATAATTTATTCAAAATGACATACAAAATCTTCAATTAGCTGCGATTTCTATCAAAAGCACATAAAAATACAAGAGCTGCATCTACTTTCAGAACAAGTGCTAAGATAATCTTCAGTATTGCTAGTAACTACAGATAAATTATATATTCAAGAAAGGTACATGATTTGGGAACCAGCAGTTAGCGTAATGGCTATGTCGCTGGACTCTCACGTAATCAACCGCGGTTCAAGTCCCAGACCCAGTGGCTTAGAACTCACGCCGAGCGCGTGTGCTTGAGTGCCCAAGATCCTAAGAGGAGAATGGAGGAGAAGGGATTGCTGCGTGACCATCCCTCCTGGGGGGTGATTTCTCGCTTTCTGTCTCTATGTCTCTCTGTCTGTCTGGCAAGCGCATGCGCCCTATAGCAAAAAACCTCTCCAAAAAAAGAAAGAAAGAAAGAAAAGAAAAGAGAAAAGAAAAGAAAAGAAAAGAACAGAACAGAACAGAACATGATTTTGGCTGTGTGGTTCCCCATAAAATATTTTTCTCATAGAATCAACAGCAGAAAGGAAAGACTACTGAAATTCAATAAGTTTATTCTACAGTTCTTAGAAAAACACTTTGCCACAAAGTAAGGTTCAAAAACTGCTGAAAGGGCCAGCAGGTGGCAGGTGGTGAAGGTGCTGGACTCCTATATGGCCCCTGTAGCTGGTAGCTTGAAAAATCACATCAGGGGAACCAGCAGTTAGCGTAATGGCTATGTCGCTGGACTCTCACGTAGTCGACCGCGGTTCGTGTCCCGGACCCGGTGGCTTAAAACTCATGCCGGGCGCGTGTGCGTGCGTGCCCAAGATCCCGAGAGGAGAATGGAGGAGAAGGGATTGTGGCGTGACCATCCCCCCTGGGGGGGTGATTTCTCGCTTTCTGTCTCTAATGTCTCTCTCTGTCTGTCTGGCGAGCGCACGTGCCCTATAGTAAAAATCTCTCAAAAAAAAAAAAAAAAAAAGAAAAGAAAAGAAAAGAAAAGAAAAAAAAAATCACATCAGGTGCATGTGCATACGTGCCCAGAGTCCCAGGAAGAGAATGGAGAAAGTATTGTGGTGTGGCCACTGCCACGAGGGGCCATTTCTCACTTTTTCTCTCATTGTCTCTCTGTCTCTCTGGAAAGCACATGAGCGCTATGGCAAAAACCAAGAAAAAGAAAAAAATGCTGAAAGAGGAATATTCAACACACAATGGTATTCAATATCTGGCATTAAATAAGCCACATGCAGCCATTTTCCAATTATTTAAAGTAAAAACAGTAGCCCTTTAACTTCAGTCCAACAAAATCCACCATGTTAAAGTAGGAACAGACTCATGTTTCTTTCTTGGCAGTATTTATTTAATTTTACTTATTTATCATTATTATTATTTTGAGATATTTGTGCTACAGAGTGTGTGCACTGGTCAGAGACTAAGAAAGAGACAGAAATCGAGAAATCACCCCCCCACCATGGGAGATGGCAACATCGCAATCCCTTCTCCTCCATTTCCCTCTCAAGATTTTGGGCACGCATGCATGCACACACACCCAACGCTGAGATTTAAGCTGCCTGGTCCAGGACTCAAACCACAGTGGACTACATGGAAAGTCTAGCGATATAACGATTATGCCATCTGCTGGTCCCTATTACTATTTTTTAATCTGACCAGAGAGAAACACAGAGAGAGCGAGAAAGGGAACGTGAGAAAGCAACCTGCCAGAGGTTTGGGACTCAAACTGTGGTTGGCCATGTGGGAGTCCAACACCTTAACCACCACACCACCTGCCGGCTCAAACTCATGTTTCTTTACATTCCTACATTACAGACTCACAACCATTGTATTAACATGACTGACTTTTACATACTTTTTTTTTCTTTTTTGGAGAGGTTTTTGCAATAGGGCACGTGCACTCGCCAGACAGAGACATAGAGACAGAAAGTGAGAAATCACCCCCCAGGGTGGATGGTCATGCCGCAATCCCTTCTCCTCCATTCTCCTCTCGGGATCTTGGGCATGCACGCACACGTGCCCAGTGTGAGTTTTAAGCCACCAGGTCCGGGACGCGAACTGCGGTCGACTTCGTGGGAGTCCAGTGACATAGCCATTACGCTAACTGCTGGTTCCCACTTTTACATATACATTTGCAAAATATTAAACTACAAAGTATATCACATAGTTCTTTAATCATTTTATATATATGTATGTATATATTTATCTACTGTTCATTTTTATGTATGTAAAAACAAAAATCAGGAAAGCAAATCATGAAAGTTCATGCTAAAGATGTTTGTTGGGTACTGGGATATTCTAGGTGAGTAATATAGAGGGAAAAAAATAAATGTGAACATCTTCAGAATAGTTCATACACAGGAGGTATAGGAGGCCCTTAGCATTCAGATGAGTGCACTAGCGAGCAGACTGGTCAGACATAGAAGGGCTGTCCAATAACCGAAGCGGCTACGCACATGTTCTGTTTCTTGGTTTTGCTTTTTCTAGGGAACCCGTACACTTGTCAGAAACAGACTGGGGGCAGGGGTAGAGAGAGAGCACCCCCACCTCCACATGGGATGGCAACACCAAAATCTCTTCTCTTCCATCTCTTCCTCATGCTGGGATTTTGGGTACACATACATAGATACCCAGTGTTTTTTTCAAGTCACAGTCTGGGACTTAAAATGGGCAATTAGACATGTGGGATCTGGCCCTCACATAATTCGTAAGTGTGTATATTATGAGTAACTTGGAGACAGAAAGTGAGAAATCACCCCTCAGGGTGGATGGTCATGCCGCAATCCCTTCTCCTCCATTCTCCTCTCGGGATCTTGGGCATGCACGCACACGTGCCCAGTGTGAGTTTTAAGCCACCAGGTCCGGGACGCGAACTGCGGTCGACTTCGTGGGAGTCCAGTGACATAGCCATTACGCTAACTGCTGGTTCCCACTTTTACATATACATTTGCAAAATATTAAACTACAAAGTATATCACATAGTTCTTTAATCATTTTATATATATGTATGTATATATTTATCTACTGTTCATTTTTATGTATGTAAAAACAAAAATCAGGAAAGCAAATCATGAAAGTTCATGCTAAAGATGTTTGTTGGGTACTGGGATATTCTAGGTGAGTAATATAGAGGGAAAAAAATAAATGTGAACATCTTCAGAATAGTTCATACACAGGAGGTATAGGAGGCCCTTAGCATTCAGATGAGTGCACTAGCGAGCAGACTGGTCAGACATAGAAGGGCTGTCCAATAACCGAAGCGGCTACGCACATGTTCTGTTTCTTGGTTTTGCTTTTTCTAGGGAACCCGTACACTTGTCAGAAACAGACTGGGGGCAGGGGTAGAGAGAGAGCACCCCCACCTCCACATGGGATGGCAACACCAAAATCTCTTCTCTTCCATCTCTTCCTCATGCTGGGATTTTGGGTACACATACATAGATACCCAGTGTTTTTTTCAAGTCACAGTCTGGGACTTAAAATGGGCAATTAGACATGTGGGATCTGGCCCTCACATAATTCGTAAGTGTGTATATTATGAGTAACTTGAAGCCGGTACACTGAAATACTAGACAAGACGATGCAACCTTGGAAAAATGTAACTAACCAGAATGATTAAAAAAGAGTTTTAAAAAATAAAAAAATCTTCTTTCTGTCTCTATGTCTCTCTCTGTCTGGCGAGCACACGTGCCCTACAGTGAAAATCTCTCCAAAAAAAAAATAAATAAAAATAAAAAATAAAAAAATAAAAAAATCTTATTAAAAACAAATGTCATTATAAATTGATTCTAAAAGTAAATAAAGATGACATTAAAACACCATAAACTAGCTGAGTTCATCTCAGAAATCTGAGAATGACTTAATAATACAGATTTTCTGTATTTCATTACTACATTAACTGATTAAAGAAGAAAAATCATGTAGTTATCACAATGGATGCAGAAAAAGTAGTGGAATTCAAAATAATTTAAAGCTTTTTTTTTCTTTTTGCTGTGGGGGTCTGTGCACTCATGCAAGAGAGAATGAAAAATCACTCCCCGGGGGATGGCCACTTTGCAATCCCTTCTCCATTCTCGGGATTTCAGGCATGCATGCACACGTACCCAGGGTGATTTTCAAGCCACTGGGTCCAGTACTCGAACCACACTGTAGACCATGTGGGATACAATGTCTTAACCTTCATGGGACCTGCTGTCCCTAAAAAAGAACTTTTTAAAATTTTATTTTAGCGTTTACTGTGTCTCTCTTGAGAGACAGAAAGTGAAATACAAGCTACAATCACCCTCAATGGGTCTCATGCTGCGATCCTCTGGCGGCCTTCCATGCCAGCCAAAAATCACTGGCACATACGTGACTGGCCCGTAGAGGATGACCCTGGGAACTGACCCCAATCTGTCCACAGTGCTGCCAGCACTGCAGGGCACTATGCCACCCATGTGTCGCCATGGCTGGGTCTCAAGATAAAAAAAAAAAGCCTTTAAAAACAAACATAGACAAAACATAACTTGATAATGACAGGTATCTACTGAACACTTAAGAGCAATCTGGTATCAGAAGCACTCCCTGGGACCAGCAGTTAGCATAATGGCTATGTCGCGGGACTCCCACGTAGTCGACTGCGGTTCAAGTCCCGGACCCGGTGGCTTAGAACTCACACTGGGCGCGTGTGCGTGCGTGCCCAAGATCCCGAGAGGAGAATGGAGGAGAAGGGATTGCAGCGTGGCCATCCCCTCTGGGGGGTGATTTCTCGCTTTCTGTCTCTCTGTCTGTCTCTGTCTGGCGAGTGCACACACCCTATAGCAAAAACCTCTCAAAAAAAAAAAAGAAGCACTCCCTTAAACGATATGGTTGGTGAGACCCTGAATTCATGAATAACTCAGGACTGAGAGGAGCTGCCTAAGGTTTCTGCCCTCCAGGAAACTTACTGCCCCTCTGTGGAGCAACAGGGTAACCTGAAACCTTGAATAGGTTAGATTTCCGGCTTCTCTGCCACCTCATTTTAGAGCAGGTTCTGAGCCCCTTCCCTATTCCTAATATCCCCAGATGTCCCCTCCTCAATTCCCCCATAAAAGACTGTCCAATCCCTAGTCAGGGCTGGAGATTCAGTGTTAACTCCTCCATTTCCACCAGCATAATAAAGAGTTCTCCTGTCTCTCCTGAGTGCCATTTCCGTTCCTCAGTATCTGTTTTTCTACAATATTTGGTACACTGGTTGGGAAACAATCAGACTGGCCCTTTGAGCCACCAATCCCAGAGTGTTCTCCCCCAAGACAGGCACTACGGTGTGCAGACAGGTGTGCCCTGTCGCATTTGATGGGATTCCCTCAGCCAGGTTGCCTGCCCTGGATCATCAGACTTCGACTGGTGAGGACAAACTCCAGGACCCTGATTGCATCAACCTTGGTCAACTCTGGTAACCCCCAGGGATCTGTAGAGCCCTAGTTAGACCTACTCGAAGAGAATAGAGGAGGAAACCCAATCTCTCTCTCTCTCAGTCACAGGACGGGCAGTTGGGGCTCATCTGGTAAGTGGCTGGTGTGAGGAAGGCATGTATAACCTCTGAATGAATGTGTTAGTGACGAGCGAATGTTTGTGATGCCACGAGTTCTCGCTATGAAGCATGGGGTCTGTGACTGTGATTCCATGGTAGCTTCATGAAAGACTAAACCGTTAAATTGGCGCTGGGGGACCCGACCCCTCACTAAACATTCAGTGTGGCGGCAGAGGTCTATCCAATTGTTTATTGCCAAGGAACTACACAAAGCCTATGAGGGACATGGCCAGATGGATGCCTGATTGGCTCCCCCTGGGGGGCACCCACCCTTTGTCTGTTGCAACACTGTTCATGGGAAGGGGGTTATACAGGTGGATAGGCAGAGTAGCCAATGTCAGGTCGCCAAGTCTGTCCTCAGAGGCTGGGACACGAGTTCCTCCTGACTGTGATGAAAAACGTCCTCCCTGACCCTCCTACAAAGATTTCCACCACGGAGTAAAACATGCCCACTTTGTCTGGGAAAGGAGAGGGCAGACATCACCCTCTACCTAGACGACCTTCCCCCATCAATTAGCTCAACAGATTTCCATTCCCTTGTCTTCCTCCATTCCACCTGCCACTCGCCACAGAAATACCCCTCTCCAGCACCGGAGTATCCACTGTTGGAATACCAAGAGGACAGATTCCAGAGAGAGACCATGAGTGGTCCTTCTGATTGGAGCCCTTGGCCGAGGCCCTCCTGCAAACGTGAACAAACTTACCTTACCTGCGCTGCCTGGCCTTTTCAGCAGCACCCCCAGGAGGCTGCACAGCTTCTGAGCCTCTGGGCTGAGGCCTCCCCCACCAGGAGCTGCCATTCCTCCACTTTATTGACACTTCTTCCAACCAGTGATCTCCCAAGCCTTCTGGAAAGTGCAGGCTTTTGATAACTGGAGAGGTCAGAGCTATTTGGGATACGATGAGAAAACCGCAGTCCAAGTCATCCAAGCCCACTGCACTGGACTGTATGCTGACTCATTTTAAAAAACGGCTTCTCTGGTGATGATGGAGTTAAAATGAAACCAGATAAGCTGAGAGCCCCTCTGTGAGGTTAAATGGCCCTCTTTCAAGGTCAGATGGCTGCCACAGGGAACCTTACATGTCCTTACCATGTGGGCTGTGTAATGCTGTTACTGGCACTCCCAGCCACCCTCAACAGTTTCCCTTTGCTGACTCCTGGCTATAGACAGCCGAAGTCATTCCGCCTTGGGTGCAAATCACATCAAAGGGAAAAGCCAATGCACTATTTGGGTGCTTCTGTCATGCCCCCAGTTCCAAATTCTGACCAAAAGAAACCCACAGCTCCAATCCCGCAGGGCTGCCCAGAAGAGAAGTCACGAGCTGCTCCACCTCTATGTGTCCCAGTCAAGCCATAATCAAAATCCTGCCCCCATCTGTGTCCCTGGGGCCTAAGCAGCAGCTCAAGGAGCCAGTGCCAGCTCTGCCAGCTCAGGTGGGAGGCCACCAGCCATCCCGAATCCCACACCCAGATTCTGCCTCACCGGCCATCACCTGGCAAACCGCTGTAGCCCAGGACACCCTCACTCCTCAGAAGCCCTTTCAGGAGACCCAAGAACCTCCCGCCCTGATAGGTGCAGATGAAGCCATTATAGAAGGCAGAGCAACTCTCTACTACTGGCCCTTCACCACTACTGATCTGCTTAACTGGAAACACCACATCCTCTCCTCTTCAGAGCAGCCCCAGGCAGTGATAGATCTCATGGAACCTATACTCCAAACTGGCTATGCCATCACCTCTCAAGACACAGTGATCGAGGCTGGGGCACAGTCCCAAGGATGGTCAGCTCAGCGGACTGAACTCTGGCCATTAATCCAAGTTCTAAGATAGGCAATCAGTAAGAGAGTAAACATCGACATGGACTCACGACATGCTTTTGCTACCCTACATGTTCATGGAGCATTATACCGAGAGGACTCCTCTCAGCAGAAGGGGAGACAGTTTAAAAACAAAGAGGAAATCTGCCAATTATTAGAAGCAGTCTGGGAGCCAAAGGTAGTGGCAGTTATCCACTGTAGGGGACACCAGATGGGGGAAGACTCCATCACCCTGGGAAACTGGTGGGCAGACCAGCCAGCCAGGGCTGCTGTTGACCGAACCCCAACTGCTGTGACCAGCGTGTTACCACAAGTCTCCCAGAAGACCCTCTTTATACTTCCGACAAACACCGCTGGGAAAAGTCAGAGGGAGCAACCCTGGAAGACGATGGATGGTGGGGGCTGCCAGATTATAGAACAGACATACCTCAGTCCCCGAAGTGTTGGTAAAGCAGCACCCCAAACTGACTCACTGGGGAAAGACTAACATGGAGAACGCGCTAGGCCAAGACTATTTCTTGAGTCGCCTACCATCACTGTGTCCAACTGTGAGCATGTGGTGCGAGACCTGTGCCAGAAATAACCCCGCCAGGGCCAACTCGGGCGGCTGGAACACAAGCACGGGGACAACTCTCCTGGAGTTACTGCAGGCAGACTTCTTGGAAATGTGACTATGCCGGAGCTCTAAGTACTTACCAGCCTGGGTGGAAGCTTTCCCTGTGCGAACTGAAAAGGCCGGGTAAGTCACTTTAGCCCTTCTGAAGGGAGTTATACCCTGGTTTGGGCTTCTTGTGATCGGGTCAGACAATGGTCCCGCTTTTGTGGCAGAAGTTACACTGGAAGTGGCAAAGGCCTTGGGCTTAAATGGAAGCTTCACACCGCTTACCGCCCTCAGAGTTCTGGGAGAGTTGAACGAATGGATGGTACCCTGAAGTCCAACCTGGCTAAGCTCTGTCAGGACACTGGACGCCCTTAGGTGGATGTCCTCCCCTTGGCCCTGCTCCGAGTTCAATGTACACCACAAAAGCAAGGTTATTCCCCTTATGAGATTGTATTTGGCCAGCCACCCCCTTTAGTCACCCAGGCCTGAACAGCTGACGTCCATCGGCTGGGCGAGGCAGCCCTGACCCAGGATCTGGTGGCCTTGGGAAAGACTTTAAAGAAAATAGCCCATGTCACCTCAGAAAGAACCCCCATTCCCCTCAGAAACTGGGTACACTAACATGAGCCCAGGGGTCCTGTGTAGGGTAACAGTTGTAAAAAGAATCACTACAGCCTATTTGGTCAGGGCTGTATGTTGTTGTGCTGGTTCCCCCACTGCAGTTAAGGCTGCAGGGCCAGCCCTGTGGATCCACCACTCGGAGTGAACCACCTGGAGCAGCCGACTAAGATAACCTTCCGGAGGACCAAGACCTGCTGCTCTAAAATGGCGGAAACTTGAGTATACAGCCTTGATTCGGTCAATCTGGACACTGACCAATCTATGCACAGCAGAAGCTTGAGGACAGTGACAGATGACCCCCCCCCCCATACTCTTACAATTGCGTGCTCCTTGCCCTTCCCGTAGTGCTGGCTGTGCTTCTCTCCTTTGGTCTGGCAGCAGTGGCCCCAATGGGCTGGAAGTTATGGGAGAGGCTTTTGTAGCAACATTAAAGTTCCTGGCTGTAGGAACCTTGATAGGTCTAAGACGCCTGGGTTAACTAACAGGAGGTATTTCCACTGGGGTTCTGTTCCCAACACCAATTTTACTTTAAGTATACTCCTGACCCTGGCCCTTGCTCTTTCACTGAGCCTGACAGGCACCAACCCCCCTTGCCTCAAATGGTGCAACCAAAGCCACGTCCAGCGAGCTACCATCCGGCTGTGACTGGGCACCTACCTACCAATGATAGCTCACCTGCCCGGGATTTATGATCCCCTAGTCATTCCAGGGCTCTCAAGCCAGTTGGCATTCATGCACCAGGGGCAGGGCTACAAGTCCTGCCTCGACTTGGTCACCCTCCAAAAGTGCCAGGACAATGGAACCACCTATTCTGTGGGTAGGAGCCAAGGGAGCCGTGACTATTACAACTGTTCCCCCGCAGGGAAATGGGTCTGCTATGCAGGTCTCAGACAGCATGGGCTCCCAGATGGAGAAGGTAAATGTCCTACAGAGGCTCAGGCTACCGTCCACAATGCAGTACAGAGGCTTAAGCCTCAGGCTCCCTGAGTTCAGTTGAGGCTCCCTACACCTTGGAGTGTCCCCCAGCTCAATCCAAGAGTAAGTACCTTTATTAATGCGACCCATACTCCCCTGTATCAGGCATAGCCCAGTTAGCGTCCAGCTGTTGGCTTTGCATCAGAACAGCCCTTCCCCACATATATGCCACCCCGACCTACCCTACAAATGACACCCCATTTGTTAATCTGATATCTGTATGAAAGGGACCAGTCTCCCAGGTCTACTTCTCCTCCAAGCCCCAGGGCTGTTTTACAAATCAAGGTTCCAATGAAGTAGGTAATAGCCACAACACATATCCAGAAAACGGGACTGCAGTTTGTTCCCAATACCCGGGGTTCCACCTTGTATGCAGGCCCTGTGCTCACCAGTGCCTTATAGCAAACTAGTCCAGGACCTGTATGTGGGCAGTTCTCACCCCTCAAGTGGACATTCTAAGAGGAAATGAGACTGGCAATGTCCCTGTGGTAGTATATGCTAGCATTCGGAGGACAATACAATTCATTCCCCTCCTAGTAGGGTTGGGGATTGCTCCTGAGGTTGAGACCGGGATTGGAGGGATGGCATCCTCCATTGCCCTGGAATATGTATTCCGACAGGTAGTGAATATTATTGAGACTCTCCAAGTCCAGCAAGCCTCCTCGGCTGATGTGGTCCTACAGCACTGGTGGGGGCTAGATATCCTGATTGCTGAAAAGGGTAGACTATTTCTAGGAAAAGAATGTTGCTTGTATGCCAACGAATATAGTGTGGTCCAAGACATGGCCAAGCTGCTTAAAGATTTGGTCTCCAAACAGTGACAAGGGACAGCTGACTCCTGGGCAAGTTGGAATGGCCTCTGGACACGGGCCCCCTGGCTGCCGCCTCTCCTGGGGCCCCTAGCAGTTATTCTTTTAGCACAGGCAGTCCAACCACGTGTCCTTAATCTGATTAAGCAATTTGCCACCTCCCACCTTAAAGCCATCAAATAGTAACTGCTCATCACTACCCTAGAAAGCTATGTTTACTGCCCTCCTGTTAATTGACCCTGGAGTGGAGTTGAGGCGGCTGAAGAGGGGGGAATGATATGGAGAGACTCTGAATTCATGAATAACTCAGAACTGAGAGCTGCCTGAGGTTTCTGCCCTCAGGCAAACTTACTGCCCCTCCGTGGAGCAACAGGGTAACCTGAAACCTAGAATAGGTTAGACTTCCTGCTTCTCTGCCACTTCCCTTTTAGGGCAAGTTGTGATCCCTTTCCCTCCCCAGTTCCTCCATAAAAGACTGTTTCCAACCCCCCCCTCCCCCAAGGGCTGGAGATTCAAAGTGTTAACTCCTCCATTTCCACCAACATAATAAAGAGTTCTCCTGTCTCTCCTGAGTGCTGTTTCTGTTCTTCAGCGTCTAGTCTATTTTTCTTCAATGTTAACATTAAGGATAAAATAAGGGGGGGGGGCAGCAGATGGCATGGTAGGTAAGGTGCTGAACTCCCACATGGCCAACCGCAGTTCATGTCCTGTACCTGGAGGCTTGCTTTCTAACTTTCTCTCTTTCTCTTGTGAGTGCATGTTCCCTATAACAAAATTAAAAAATAATAGATAAAATAATTCTTTAAAAACAAAAATAAAATAAGGGTAAGTGCTACAGTCACTTCAACAGTGTACTGGAGATGCTCACAAGGGCAGAAAACAAGAAAAAGAGGAGGAATAAACTAAAAAGCTGAAGAAGAGAGAAAATGGGTTCTGTGGGCTTAGAAATTTCTATGCCTCAGAAAGCAAGACCCACATACGAGAGAGACTAAAATGAACACTGAGCCACCTCTGCTGCAGTGGCAAGTCCTGCGCACAGGCAGCCAGGCCCCACATGGCTGACCACAATGTGAGTCCCAGTCCTGACAGCTCGAAACACATACCAAGTACATGTGCATGCCCCAGATCCTGACAAGATGGAGAAATAGAGGAATAATGATTGTGGGGCCTGGTGGGAGGGGTAGGTGCACTGTCTCTAGTCAATGCACGAATCCTCCTAGTAATTACAATAATTTTTAAAAAGGTACTTACAGGGACCAGCAGTTAGCATAATGGCTATGTCACTGGACTCTCACGTAGTTGATCACAGTTCGAGTCCCAGACCGAGAGGCTTAAACTCACGCCGGGCGCATGTGCATGTGTGCCCAAGATCCCAAGAGGAGAATGGAGAAGGGATTGCGACGTGGACATCCCCATGGGGGGTGATTTCTCATTTTCTATCTCTCTGTGTCTGTCTGGCGAGCGCAAGCGCCCTATAGCAGGAAAAAACTCAAAAAAAAAAAAAAAGGTACTTACAAAGGCAAAATGTCATAGTAGTTCAAATTTTACTTCTACTATAAATTAATGTGACGCTGGGCAAAACACCTAATGTCTTTTTTTTTTTTTTTTTCCAAGAGATTTTTGCTATAGGGCATGTGTGCTCGCCCAAGAGAAAGAGAGACAGAGAGAGAGAAATCACTCCCGGAGGGATGGCCATACTGCA
Source organism: Tupaia belangeri chinensis (assembly GCF_000334495.1). Lineage (NCBI taxonomy): Eukaryota > Metazoa > Chordata > Mammalia > Scandentia > Tupaiidae > Tupaia > Tupaia belangeri. Next base: position 975,758 of record NW_006204462.1, on the reverse strand, counting down.
AACCCTTCTCCTCCACTGTCCTCTCAGGATTTGAGGCATGCATGCACACATGCCTGGTGCAAGTTTCAAGCCTCCTGATCTGGGACTTGAACCGTGGTTGCCCATGTGGGAGTCCAACAATGTAGACATTACACCATCTGCCAGTCCTGTGGTAGGCTGTTAGCTAAGAAATAAGTGGATAGCCCTGAAAAAATAGCAGAAGGACACATGCCACATCAATCACAACTTATCAGGCGTTACAACCAGACCCTCCATGAAAATGCCTTCTTCCCACCCAGCTCCTGGTGCCAGGAAGGCGAGGCAAATCCCATTTTCTTCTTTGGTACCTGAAGAAGACACACAGGGGGACCAGCAGTTAGCGTAATGGCTATGTCGTTGGACTCCCATGTAGTCGACCGCGGTTCGTGTCCCAGACCCGGTGGCTTAAACTAGCGCTGGGCGCGTGTGCGTGCGTGCCCAAGATCCCCAGAGGAGAATGGAGGAGAAGGGATTGCGGAGTGGCCATCCCCCCTGGGGGTGATTTCTTGCTTTCTGTCTCTATGTCTCTCTCTGTCTGGCGAGCACACATGCCCTATGGCAAAAACTTCTCCAAAAAAGAAAAAAAAGACACACAGGTATGACTGTAAGTTTCCCTCTTATCATTCCTCATAAATAGAAAAAGACCCACCCAGACATTTTGGTCAACAAACATCCTGATTCCCACTGGGGCAATAAACTAATTAGCAGTTCATCCTAATAAGGATGCCCTATCATCATAACTCACACTAGGCATGTGAAGTTGGTCATCACATTCCTCAAATTCTTCACCTGTGAGAGAGCTTCACAAGGGCAGGAAGAAGCCGCCAAATTCGAAGTCCACAAATTCAAACAAAGAACACAAATTCAAACTATGACAGACCTCCCACTGTTGAATAGTCATTATCACCTCTAGTAACAAAACTAACACCTAACCAATTCCAAACTTGGTTGCTACCTAGCAACTTGCCCGCCCGAAAGTCTTTTGGGTGTACTTCTTTTCTAAAATCTTTCTTTCCCATTGAATTCTCTTTTCTACCTACTTTTATTGTGGTTGTAGTTTTATTTTACACCTTGGGACAGACCTCTGATTTTAGAGATCTGGACCCAAAGAACCAAGGATTTTGCGCAATGCAACTCAGCACTCTCCCATCCTATGACAGTCCTACACCAAACTTCTCTGAGGCCAATAATAGCATTGTTACATTACACGGTTGCAGAACTGGTAAACAACAACTATATACGATTGTTAACATACTCCTGAAGTCTTTGCTGTGGAGCCAGGTTATGGAGCTTGTCAGGAAGCACAGTACTGCAAAGATAAGACGATGAAACGTCAAGTGATGTCAGTTCTGATTCTCTCTCTGTACTCGACCAATGAGAAGCCTTGGACAAGTAGATAGCTTTCCTCTGCAGTTCAGTACTCTGTGTGCCTTATAAATGGCAGCATGCTTTTCAGAGACAATTAGTAGTCAGGGAAATCAAGTGCTTTTATGTCAAATAGCCAGTCTAAAAACTTAACCTTCTTAGGGGCCATTTAAAGAGAACACATATACTGAACTTCCCAAAGACTATCATTAAAAATTAGGAATTTGAGGGATCAGCAGTTAGCGTAATGGCTATGTCGCTGAACTCCCATGTAGTTGACTGTGGTTTGAGTCCCAGACCGGGTGGCTTAAACTCATGCTGGGCACGTGTGCGTTCGTGTCCAAGATCCCGAGGGGAGAATGGAAGAGAAGGGATTGTGGCATGGCCATCTCCCCTGGGCGGTGATTTCTTGCTTTCTATCTCTCTGTCTCTCTCTGTCTTTCAGGCGAGCTCATGTGCCCTAGAGCAAAAACCTTAACAAAAAAAAAAGGGAATTTAAGTAACTGAGATCACTGGTTATAGATTAGAGGTTAGTAAAACTACCTGTAAAACCTTTTACCTGATTACTATTGACAAGTTTTAATAACAGAATTGGATGTTTCAACTGAACATGTTAGAAAGCCAGTTTCTGTAACAGTATCAACTGCCATCAGTTATGAAAATGTTTCCTTATAAGAGGCAATACAAAATATTTTCAGATATACAAAGGATTAACAAGAAACTTTTCCCTCAATCCTCTGTGACATAAACCACCTTATTAACTTACCTTCAACTTCTTACAGTTTACTAAGCATTATAAAATCTTTTTTAAGATTTATTTATATTTAATCATTGTACATCTCTATAGCACACAACGTAGTTTTTCACCATATGCATGCAGTATGTGACAATAAAATTAAGGATATCACCATATATATCCTCTTCAATAGAGAACTCATAGCTTGGCTTACTTTGCTTAGCATTAAATTTTCCATATTCATCCACTTTGTAACAAATGACAAGGTCTTATTGTTCCTTATGGCTGAGTAATATCCCATAGTGTACATGTGCCACATTTTTTCAATCCAGTCATCCATTCATGAGCACTTAGGTTGATTCCATGTCTTAGCAACTATGAATAATGCTGCAATAAATATGGATGTGCAAGTGTCTTTCAAACTATTTTCCCGTTCTTTCAGTAAATACCAAGGAGTGAGATTTTTGGGTCATATATTAGTTCTAGGTGTAGCTTTTTAAGGAACCTCCAAATTGTTTTTCAAAGTGGCTGTACCAATTTACATTCCCACCAGCAGTGTGGAAGGGTCCCCCCCCCTTTTTTTTTTGAGAGGTTTTTTACTATAGGGCGCTCACCAGACAGACAGAGACATAGAGACAGAAAGCGAGAAATCACCCCCCAGGGGGATGGTCATGCCGCAATCCCTTCTCCTCCATTCTCCTCTTGGGATCTTGGGCACACACGCACACGTGCCCGGCGTGAGTTTTAAGCCACCGGGTCCGGGACACGAACTGCAGTCGACTGCGTGGGAGTCCAGCGACATAGCCATTACGCCAACTGCTGGTTCCCTGGGAGGGTTCCCTTTTACCACAGCCTTTTCAGCTCTTCTCAAGTTATTTTCTTAATCAAAGCCATTCTAACTGAGCTTAAGTGGTATCTCATTGTGGCTTTGATTTGCATTTTCCTTATGATAAGAGATGTTGAATTTTTTTATATGCATTTTGGCTATTCATATGTCTTCGTTAGAGAGTTGTCTGTTCAGCTCATTTGTTCATTTTTTTCATTGGAATATTCATTTTTTGGTGGGTAAGCTGCTTGAGTTCCCTATTCTGGTTAACAATCCCTTATGTGAAGCATAGCTTGCAAACACTTTCTCCCATTCTGAGAACTGTCTCTTCGCTCTGCTGTTTCTTTTGCTGTACAGAAGCTCTTTTTAATGTAATCCCACCTGACTATTTTGGGGATTGTTGCTTGCAATTTAGGGATCTTAAGAAATCTTTGCTTACTCCAATGTCTTCAAGAGCTTCCCCTGTTTTCTCCAGTAGCAGCCATTTATGACAAACCCACAGCTAACATCACATTGAATAGGGAAAGTCTGGAAGCTTTCCACTAAAAACTGGAACGACGCAAGCCTGTCCACTTCCTCTACTCCCGTCAATATAGTACTGGAATTTCTAGCCAATGCAATTAAGACATGAGGACAAAAAGTCTGATTGCTTTTTCCTATTTTCCAAAATCCTTTCAAAAGGGGCCTGGGGGGGAACCACGCCCACAAACATTAACAGACCATTTTTTCCATTACCTGGATTCTTCCTACATCCTGTCCTTGGCATAGTATCTCTGAGATTTATATTCAACTGATTACTGTATATTCTTTTGCTTATGTCTTCCCAAGACACAGAACTTCCCTTTCCTTTCACTAATCTCTTCTCAAGACACAGATCTTCTCTTCCAATCACCAAGCTAAAAATTGTGGAACCCACCTATAACCTCCAAGTCCCTGCTTCATATGTCCTGCCTTTTGGGGCCAGACCAATTCTTTTCACTAATTTTTTGTCTCCCCCCCTCAAAAAAAAAAAAAAAAAAAAAAAAAGTAACCCCTGTACCTTACCACCCTGAGAAAGGCATGTTTACCTCCTCTCCAGGCCTAGGTCACTCATATTCTGTTTAGAAATAAACCACATTATTAATTTTTTAGAGTTGGTTATTTTCCATGGACAGACAAGAGAACAAAATAAAAGACATTCATATAGAAAAGAAGAGCAATTATCCCTCTTCAGAGAAAACATAATTATACACATAGAAAACCCAGAAAAATCTGTGATAAGACTCTTAGAAATGATAAATGAATTCAAGAAAGTTGTAAGACACAAAAATCAATACACAGAGGTCGACAGGTAGTGTGATGGTTAAGGGTGCTGGACTCCCACATGCTTTCTCATTTTATCTCTCTGTCACTCTCTGGTCAAATTAAATAAATACTGTTAAATAATTCTTTAAAAAAAAATAAAAATCAATAGAACTGTTGCACACCAATAATGAATAGGCTGAGGTAGAATTGAAAAAAGCAACCCCAGCTCTCCAAGGATTTGGCTGGCAGGTGAGTGTGTGGTCAGCTCTCCAACCATGGGCAGCTGCGAGCTAGGTCCTTAGTGCAGTTCACTCTGGACTCTTCTTGTCCCAGAGTTAGAATTTGGATGTGAAATCACTTTTCTAACCCACCTCACAGAAGACTGTTGACATACAAGTTGAGATCTTTCCAGTAGCCTGACTTGCAGAACACTTCAGGTTCAAAAAAATTTCCTTTTGTAAAAACTTTGACAAGATGGCCACTAGAAGTGCCTAACATACTTCCCTCTTAAGATAAAATGACCAAAACAAAGAATAAGCAACTGATATTCACTGCTGTGTTGGAGTGCAGTATCAATGTGGTAGAGACACTACAGAGCATGGACACTCAGGAAGGCTTTATAGAGAGGGGAGCAAAGCACTCAGCATCTCTTGCCCTATTGCCCCAGTCAAGATCGACTAGAAACTAGAAGGGACTTCTCGTTCTGGGGAAAGAATAAGCAAGAAACCTTCAGCAGTCCCATTGACACCTTTGACACCTGAATTTTCCAACAGAGGAATTCTATAGCCCTCACGGGCCCTGAGCCCAATTTAGGGAGTGACCAGGGGTTGTCCATACTGCAGAATTACCACAGGGGAGGAGTCCAATCTTTGTTGTACCATTCCCCACACAAGTTGTGATTGCACAAAGCCATCCTGTGACCATATCCACCTGCATTGCGCAGGAGCAACTGGGTAAACACCCTCTCCTACCACCAGAAGCTATTGAAGCAGCCTTACCTCCCCCACATACTTTTTGCCCCATGGGAGTGGCAGAGTGAGCAACTCTGCTCACAGCTCAGTTTCAGAGAGGGCCTGACCCTCTGCATCTTCAAGAATCAGGTTGGGAGAACAACTTTGGACACAATTGTACTGCTTAAGAAGCCTGACCGTGTCACATTCCAAGAACAGCCAGCTAGGCCACTACATCACTTCTAGTAATCACTGACACTGATTACAGGTGAAGATATTACTACACTACTGTGCCCAGCTAGAGCCAAAGCAAACATAGTCTATACAGCTGGCACCGTAGGACACAACTACTGAAGAAAGTCTTTTCACCTGGAACGCCATCCCATAAAACTGGTACAGACAACTATTCACTAGATGAACAAATATCAATACAGGGACACAAGCTACTTGAAAAAAAACAAGCTAGTATGACACTCCCAAAACAATACAATAATACTCCAGCAACATAATCCACAATGAAGGAAATCTGTGAAATGTCTAAAAAGGAATTCTACATTTTTATTATAAGGAAACTCAATGAGGTACAAGACAGTAGTGATAGACCATTCCGCGAATTAATGAAATCATCACATGATCTGAAAGATTCAGTCCATGAAGTGAAAAAGGTCATTAAAAAGGACCAAGAAGAAATCTTGGAGCAGAAGGAGCCAAAGAAATAACATATACAACTGGGAGCTTTAACAATGGACTTTGTCAACCAGAGGAAAGAATTTTCAAACTTGAAGACAAGTCATTTGAAATAATCTAGTCAGAGAGAAAAACAGAAAAAAGAATACAAGACATATGGGACAGTATTAAACACACAAATGGTTGTGTTATGGGAGTTCCAGAATGAGAAAAGACAGGCAAAGACATAGAAAAGTTATTTCATGAAGTAATAGCTGAAAACTTCACAAGTCTTCAGAGAGAGATGCACATCCACATTCAGGAAGCTCAAAGGTCCCCAAAAAGACTGAATCGAAAAAGACCCTCTCCAAGGCACATTATAGTCAAACTGTCAGAATGTAAAGGCAAGGAGGGAATTCTAAAAGCAGCAAGAGAAAAGGGAAAAGTCACATATAAGGGAATCTCCATTAGATTAACAGCAGGTTTCTCAGTAGAAACCTTACAAGCTAGAAACGAATGGCATGATATATTCAAAGTATTTTAAAAAAAGAAAAAACAAAAAAACCCCCCAAAATTGCCAGCCAAAAACACTTTATCCAGCAAAGCTGTCCTTCAGAAGTGAAGGAAAAATAAAGTCTTTCCCAGACCAGCAAAAACTGAGGGAATTTGTCTCCACAAGACCAGCTTTACAAGAAACGCTTAAGGGAGTGCTACATCTGGAAGTAAAAGGATAACTACCATCATAAATGAAGCACATGAAAGTACAAAAATTCACTGGGAATATACTCGAGTGAGAAAGAAAATTCTTAACTCTATAGAAAACTATCAAATCACAAAGATAAACACGAAGGAATAAGTGAAATACTAAATAAGAAAATATGAAATGATAGGAGAAAATCCTTATCAGTTGAATGTAAATAGGTTAGATACGTACTCATGGAATAGATTTAAAAAAAAAAAAGACTAACTGTATACTTCATAAAAATCTTACTTTAGTAGTAATGACTTACTGACAGAAAGTGACTGAATGAAAAGTGTTTCACGGAAACAGAAACCAAAAGCAAGCAGAATTTATGATATCAGACAAAATAGACTTTTAAGTAAAAAATCTGTAAAAAGAGGGGGAAAAAATCCCATGTACAATACTCCCCCCCACACAAATACTTAGATATAAACCTAATCAAAGAGGTTCACTTCCTCTACAAGGAAAACTATGAAAAACTGGAAAAAATGAGTATAATACACAAAAATGGACAAACATCCTTTCTGCCTGGACTGAAGAATCAATACAATCAAAATGTCAAATTATACTCAAATTAATTTACAAATTGAATACAATTTTGATCAAATTATCAGTGACATTCTTCACAGAAATTGAAAAAAATCACAAAAAAAGTTGTCAGGAATCACCAGGCAATACTGTACAAAAAGACGTAGGAGGCATCTCATTATCTGACCTCAAAAAAAATCACAAAACTACTGGGAACCAGCAGTTAGCATAATGGCTATGTCGCTGGACTCCCACGTAGTTGACTGCGGTTCACGTCCTAGACCCGGTGGCTTAAAACTCATGCTGGGCGCGTGTGCGTGCGTGCCCAGGATCCCGAGAGGAGAATGGAGGAGAAGGGATTGCGGTGTGCCCATCCCCTCTGGGGGGTGATTTCTCGCTTTCTGTCTCTATGTCTCTGTCTGGCGAGCGCACGCGCCCTATAGCGAAAACCTCTCCCCTCCCCCCAAAAAAAGAAAAAGAAAAAATATCACAAAAGTACTGAGGCAGGAGTTAGACGCCATTTACAGGCTGATAGGCAAGAGGACCCCCACGAAAACCACTGTGATGTGTGACTCCTGACAATTCTTATCCTCTCTCAGTTACCCTTTCATCTGCCCTTAGAAATGCAGATGTTCTTGGGAATCAGCAGTTAGAGTAATGGCTATGTGGCTGGACTCCCACGTAGTCGACCGCGGTTCACGTCCTGGACCCGGTGGCTTAAAACTCACGCCGGGTGCGAGTGTGTGCGTGCCCAAGATCCCGAGAGGAGAATGGAGGAGAAGGGATTGCGGCGTGACCATCCCCCCTGGGGGGGTGATTTCTCGCTTTCTGTCTGTGTCTGTCTGGCGAGCGCACGCGCCCTACAGTGAAAATCTCTCCAAAAAAAAAAAAAAATCTCTCCAAAAAAAAAGAATACATGGCCCTTTACAATAGAACTCAACTGGGCTAAGCACCATGCTCCTCCTCTACCCTCTACCCTTAGATATGTGGATGTCCCAGATAATGGGATTTAATTAGAAAAAGACCAAAAAGCCCAGACACATAATCCAGGACACACAGATAATGTAAAAGCATTATCACAGTTACCATAATGAGGCAAAGCACTTCACTTTCTGATGGGTGGGACCCTAACAGCTGAAATATAAACCTGGAACCCAAACCAAGAAGTGGCAACCCATTTTGGGACCCCTCCCTTCTTCCTGGGAGCTCTGATCTTCCTTTAATAAACTCATTGCTTTCAATCCCTCTACATGTCCACGTTTCTAATTCTTCCTGAGCATGAGACGAGAACCCATATCCCATGCTGGGTGCTAGGCCTGATCACCCCTGTGCCCCTGTGTTCCTCTGTCTCTGTGATAATCAAAATAGAATGCTACTGGCACAAAAACAGATACAAAGAACAAAAGAAATGAACAGAGTAAGGTCACATTCAGTGAAAGTTCTGGGCACCACCTGGAGTCACTCCAGAACTGACAAGGAATCAAGGCTGGACCTCCACAGGGGTATGGGTTCCTCACTACTACACAGTTATCACAAAGTAGTACACAATGACACAAAACAAGTACTGGGAGGCCTGATAACCCAAAATAAAACAAAAACCACAAAATGTTTCTGTTCAGAATGTTTATTACACTATGCCTGACTCCCCCACATATCAGTCATGTATACAGTCTTCCAGACCAGCTTCATCAGTTGCCCTATATAAGGACCCTCCTCTCTCTTCTGACAGGCAGGCTGAAGCACCTCAGGCTTTCGACCCCTGGACACACTTGCTTAACAAACTACTTTTTCTCTTGAGATGATGCCTCCTGAGTGTCACTATAATCCATGACAAATAGAGAAAGCAGAGATAAACCCCAAATAAACAGCCAACTGATTTTTGATAAAAGGCACAAGACAATCCAGTGGGGGAAAACAAAGTCTTTTCAGTAAATAAAACTGGAAGAAATGAATATCCACCTGCAGAAAAATGAAATCCCTCTCTCACCGTTAACAAAAATCAACTCGAAATGAGTAAGAATAAAAAATCTAAGGTAGGGACCAGCAGTTAGCATAATGGCTATGTCGCTGGACTCCCATGTAGTCAACCGCGGTTTGAGTCCTGGACCCAGTGGCTTAAACTCATGCCGGGCCCATGTACATGCGTGCCCAAGATCCCAAGAGGAAAATGGAGGAGAAGGGATTGTGGCATGGACAGGGGGGGAGGGGTGTGGGGCATGGCACCCCGGGGGGGGGGGGTGATTTCTCGCTTTCTGTCTCTGTCTTTCTGGCGAGTGCACGCACCCCTATAGCAAAAACCTCTCCAAAAAAGGAATAAACAATCTAAGGTAAAGTCTCAAATTATAAAGTTAATCTCTCCTTTTAACAAAAAAGAATAACCATTTCAAGGTAGTATGGCAAATGGCACTGTTCTGTTTCCACTTAATTTTATAATTACTTTTTAAACTTTTTTTTAGAGAGAACTGATTTTTTGTTGTTGTTGGTGGTGGTTTTTTTGCTACAGGGTGTGTGCTCACTGAAGAGACAGAGAGACAGAAAGTGAAAAATCAGGGCCCCCTTGGGGGGGATGCCATGCTGCAATCCCTTCTCCATTCTCTTCTTGGGGTTTTGGGCACACACCCGTATGTGCCCAGCGTGAATTTCAAGTCGTCAGGTTCAGGACTCAAACCGTGGTCAACCGTGTGAGGGTCCAGTGATGTAACCTTTATACCATCTGCTGATCCTCATTTTATTTATTCTAAATAACAGTGATTTTTTCATTTATTTTCCATGCTAAAACATGTTTTAGTATTGAGTCTACTTTAAAAGATTTCTCGAATTATTTCAATGATGGTGTGTAGATATGATAAAACTCATCCCTCTTCTACTAATATCTGAAGAGAGTTCCTGGTTAATAAATATTCTTGGAACTTTAGTAACAAACACAAATTCTGAGCTTCTAAATAGTTCAACCAGAATTACTTCTGACAGAGCCAGCCTCATAGCCTAGTGGTTAAGGGAGCTGGGTCTGACATGGTTGACAAGTGTGGACTGAACCCCAGTCTCAGCAGGTTGGAAAATGTACCTGGCGTGTATGTATGCCATGTCCAACATCCAGCAGTGACGTGGGTGGGCCTGGAACCCAGAATAGCCCAAGGCCGGCCACTGCCAACATTTCCCAGGCCTCTGAACTCAATGCCTTTGCGTCTCCCCCTCTGAAGGGATAAAAAACAATCTGAGACCTTGAGAACCCCGATGCCCTGCTTATCTGACCCTTTCTCCCTGAGAACAAACTCTGGGCTACATCTTCCTGATGGGCTTCTTCCTCCTGAAAGGCTTCTTCTTAGCAGGCTTAAAACTGCCCCTCCCCAAACTCCGATAAAAGACTGTGTGCCTGACCCCCAGGCCCCCATCTGTGTAATTAAAGAGTTCTCTCTTTTTTTTTTTTGAGAGGTTTTTGCTATAGGGCGCGTACGCTCGCCAGAGAGAGAGACAGAGACAGAGAGACAGAAATCGAGAAATCACTCCCCAGGGGGGATGGCCACGCTGCAATCCCTTCTCCTCTATTCTCCTCTTGGGATCTTGGGCACGCACGCACACACGTCTGGCGTGAGTTTAAGCCTCCGGGTCCGGGACTCGCAGTCGACTAAGTGGGAGTCCAGCGACATAGCCATTACGCTAACTGCTGGTCCCTAAGAGTTCTCTTTTTCTTTCTGGAGTGCTGTGTTTTCGTCCCTTGGCCATCTGTTTTTCCACCAACAATTTCTTGCTTATCTCTCTGTCCCTCTCTTTCTGGCAAGCGCACAGGCCCTGTAGCAAAAACCTCTCAAAAAAAAAAAGAAAAAAAAAGACTATACAATGTAGAAGTGGAAAAGAACTCTGGTTCAACTTTTCCTTTTGTAAGTCATGAGTTGCCAAAATATACTTGTGGGCCAACTCCAGCCACCACCTGTTTTGATAAGGTCTACAGGTAAGAAAGATTTTTTGAAAAGAATGATTTGTTTAATTTTAGCTATTATTATTATTTTTTAATTTGCTATAAGGCACATACACTTGCCAGAGAGAAATGGGGTGGAGGGGAGAGGGAGATAGGGGTGAGAAAGCAAGGTTAAGTCTGGGACTTGAACCATGTTCGGCCATGTGGACACTCACCAGAGAGAAATGGGGGGTGGGGAGGAAGACAGAGAGCCAGTGAGAAAGCAAGTTGCCAGGTCTGAAACATGAACCACAACTGGCCATGTGGGAGTCCAGCGCCCTAACCACCACGCCATCTGATGGCCCCAGTTAAGAATGGTTTCTATGTCTTTAAATAACTTTTTTTTTTTTAAATCAAGGCTATCTCATGTCACATAAATTATTTAAAATTCCAATGTCAGCATCCCCAGTAAGTTCTACTATTAGAACACGGCCATGCCCATTTCCCTATTGGCCATGGCTGCTTTCTTGTTAGAAAAACATACCTGTGTTAGATGTGGCATGGACCTGTAGACCACAAAGACTACCCAGCTCTTTATAGTTGAGAAAGTCTCCCCACTCTGCCAATTTGTGAAGTGCCTTAGGTATTAAAAGTTGGGTCTCAGGTTGGGGCTCTTATTTTTCTCCCACCCATCTTCTCTTCACTGTATTCTGGGCTGTGTCCCTACCCTCTGTACTTCCCTGTATTCTTCCCAGAGGCCTTTAAACAGATTCAATGTGTTCACTTACACAACAAAATGACCCCTCCAGGGGTCATTTCTGGCCCTTGTCTAGCTAACTTCCTACTCCCTCATCTACTTAAATCTCCACCTCCATCAGTCTAACCAAACAGTAACCTTTTTTGTTTTTTAAAGAATTATTTTATTTAACTCTATTTATTTATCTTTTATTTTTCAAATTTGACCAATGAGGGACAAAGTGAGAGCAAGAGAGAGTGAGAGAGAAAGGTAAAAAAGCAAGCCTTCAGGTCCAGGACTTGAACCAAGGTTGGCCATGTGGGAGTCCAGCACCCTTAACCACCGTATCACCTGGCAGCCCCACCAAACAGCAACCTTTAAAACCAACTATTTTCATAACTGTCTCTCACATCCATAATTACGTTTCTGGCTCATAATTTACGGCCTCTCTGTGGGTATGACTCTTGACCAATCACCTGTCAAAGTAATACACTCCCCACCAGACTTCTATAACTTTAAACTCTGACTTTACAGCTACTTTCCCAGACTTCTATGATTTCATAATCCTGATATTAAGACTACTTCTTAGTCTTCATTTTTCTGATATTTTTATAGTTTTAAATTTTACTTCTAAGAAAAAAGACTAGAATTTTATTTTTAATATTTTATTGAGGTTAACCTTTGCAAACTTTATAAAGAAAAATAGAACCCTATGATTTTAATTTGTATTTCTTTCATTGTCAGTGAAGTTGAACTATTTTTATTTTTTCTGTGAATCATTTCTATTTTTTTCTTTTTTCCCCCTAGAAGGAAGATAGTCTTTTAGTTCATGACGTGTAAGGATTTCATATACAGAGAAAGTAGTTTGGTCTGTGACATGTATTGAAATAGATTTTTTATACATATGTGTGTGTGTGTGTGTGTGTGTGTGTGTATAATTCCCAAATTTGGTTCATGAACCAAAGACAGAGAAAAGACACCCCCAACGGGACACAATTCCTTCTATGTGTCTACCCAGTTGGGATTTGGGGCACATATGTACACTTGCTTGCTGTATTTTTCAAGCTGCTGGGGCCAGAATTCAGACCACAGTGAGCCATGTGAAATCCAGTTCCCTTAACCACTAACCTGTACAGTCACTGCTGTATTTTGTCTTTTCATTAGTTCATGGCATCCTTCTTTCTGTAGAAGACCTTAAATCTTTATGTATATTTTTGCTATGCACAATAGCCAGGACTTGTATAAGCATTCCAGCTGCTTCAAATCATTACCAACATTTGAAGTAAGATTTTTTGTCAACTTGACAGACGTAAATGATCTCTCACTGTGGTTATTTGCATTTCTCCTATATATGATGGGACTGATCACCCACTGCGTGTATTTGTTAGTCATCTATGTTTTCACATGTGTGAAATGCTTAATCAAGTTTCATAGCCACTGTTCTAGCAGACTGTTTAGTCTATATATCTATCTGTAAGACACATTACAGAAGATCCTATATCACTTTATCAACTATACTCACCGCAATTAACTTCCCCCAGTTTTTAAACTTGTCTCTTCATTTATTTTGAACAGAAATGTATGGTGTTAGTGTAGTCAGAATTATGAATATTTTCAGCTTTCTTTTCTTTTTTTCTGGAGAGATTTTTCGCCATAGGGCACATGCGCTCACCAGACAGACAGAGACAGAGAGACAGAAAGCAAGAAATCACCCCCTGGGGAGATGGCCACGTTGCAATCCCTTCTCCTCCATTCTCCTCTTGGGATCTTGGGCATGCACACACACGCGCCTGGCGTGAGTTTAAGCCACCGGGTCCAGGACTTGAACCACGGTGGACTACATGGGAGACCAGTGACACAGCCATTACGCTAACTGCTGGTCCCAAGAGATCAGATTTCTTACGGGGCAAGCAAACTCGTTCTGTAAATGTCCTGTTCCCTGCCCGGTCTAAAGTTCAAAGTAGAAAGCACCTCTCCAATGATGTTAAAAAAGTTATATTTAGCACTGGAATGTGAACCCCAGTCGACTACGTGGGAGTCCAGCAACATAGCCATTACGCTAACTGCTGGTCCCATTTTCAGCTTTCTTTTATGCTTTTGATCAACTTTTAAGAATTTTCCCCACCATAAAAATAACCCTACATTCTTTTCTAAAACTTTAGTAGGTTTGCCATTCTCCTGTAAATCATTCTTTAGGAAATTAATTTTTTTTTACTGTCTAAGGTAGATTGGTCAAGGTTTTCTAGAGAAAGAGAACCAAAAGGATATTTATAGATAGATAAGAGAGAATTTATTAGAGGAAGTGGATCCCATGAGTATGGTGGCTGAGATGTCCCACAACTATAACTGGAGACTCTGGAATGCTAGTAAAGTGACTAGTTCAGATCTGAAGGCCTCAGAAGCAGGGAAGTTAACTGAGAAAAATGAAATCGTGGTATCTTGGGGTTAATGCAATAAATACACCTGGAATGCTACTAAGTAAACTTTATCCCAGATTTGTTTTAAGGACTCTGTTAAGATTAAGAAAGCAGTTTCTTCTCCAAATGCAAGAAAATCTAGAACTTCTCATGGGAACCGGCAGTTAGCGTAATGGCTATTTCGCTGGACTCCCATGTAGTCGACCGCAGTTCGCGTCCCGGACCCGGTGGCTTAAAACTCACGCCAGGCGTGTGTGTGTGCGTGCCCAAGATCCCAAGAGGAGAATGGAGGAGAAGGGACTGTGGTGTGACCATCCTCCCTGGGGGGTGATTTCTCGCTTTCTGTCTCTGTCTGTCTGTCTGGCGAGCGCACACGCCCTGTAGCGAAAATCTCTCCAAAAATAAAGAGAGAGAAAAAAAAGAAAATCTAGTGATCAGTTAAAGTATGGGGGACCAGCAGTTACAATAATGGCTATGTTGCTGGACTCCCATGTAGTCAACCACAGTTCGCGTTCCGGACCCAGTGGCTTAGAACCCACGCCGGGTGCGCGTGCGTACGTGCCCAAGATCCCGAGAGGAGAACGGAGAAGGGACTGCGGCATGGCCATTGCCCCTGGGGGGTGATTTCTCGCTTTCTGTCTGTGTCTGTCTGGCGAGTGCACATGCCCTATAGCAAAAACCTCTCCAAAAAAAGGAAAAAAAAAAAAAAAAAAAAGGATTTATGATACAGCTGGAAGGATGTTCTGCAAGTCAGAAAACATGGGTTTCTTGTCCTGATTTTGCCATTCACTAAATGACCGCTTGTCAGACCCTAAGCTTTAGTCTCATCTGTGTTTAAGTACGGTTTACAGAGGTAAAGTGTAAAACGTTTTGTTGGGGCAAGCAAGTGGTGTGGTAGTCAAGGTGCTGGACTCCCACATGTCTGACTAGCTCGAGTCCCAGACCCAGTGACTTGCTCGCTCGCTCGCTCTCTTTCGTGAGTGCCCATGTCCTACATCAAATTTTTAAAAATAAAAGAGTAAAACTAAAATTTTTTGCTTCCTCCTGAACCAGTCCTTCTTCCTCCCTTTCAGGTTCTCATTTACATTTTCTCTAGCTCCACATACAGACATATGAAAGAAACTGCACACTGCAAACAAGTTTATCTTTTAGAAGTCTGTAAACTTCCTCAACGCCTAGATTCCTCCCTTAACTTTCGAATTACCTAGAAAACTTATCAGCTGAGAATCTCTCTCTCCACGATTATAGCAATTTTTAAAGTTTCTGGGAGAGAGCGCCCGAAACAGGGTCTTGTCAGCAGGGCCCACGCCCAGTGCCGTACCATGGGTATACACACGTGCCCATCGCACTCAGGGGGTCCCCAGACACAAGCCTTGAAAACCTTCCCTGTGGATCAGCTCCTCAGTGTCACATTTTAGTGCAGTGCCACTGTCAGCCTCTTTACTTCTACTTTCTAAATGTTAAGAGTGGATCAATTTCCATCCTTACATGTGAGAAACATTTCACTTTTAGAATCAAACAAATGACTTAGAATTCATCTAATTAATGTATGAATATCTAAATTTAACAATACTACTTTTGACTAAAAATACTAAAATTTTTTTCGAGTTTTTTTTTTGGCTATAGGGCACGTGCGCTTGCTCAAAAGACACACAGAGAGAAATCACCCCCCGGGAAGATGGCCACACCGTAATCCCTTCTCCTCCAGCCTCCTCGTGGGATCTTGGGCGCACACACGCCTAATGTGAATTTAAGCCTCCAGGTCCGGGTCTCAAACCGCGGTCAACGACATGGGAGTCTAGAGATGTAACCGTTACACCATCTGCTGGTTCCAAAACGCTAAAACTCTTCAAATCTGGCTATAAACAATTAATCTTGCCTTCCAAGAAAATTGTTGCATTATATGTATTGGTGTAAAGGCAATTCCAAACCCTGAAGAGCATAAATGCTGAGTAATATTTACACACTGGCCTGACTTCTCAAATAGGCTATTAAAAAACTTTAATAGCTGTGCTAAATTAAGCTCAATAATATATGGGCCAACCTTTTTTTTTCCTCCACTTATTTTATTTTTAAGAAATATTTTATTGGGACCAGCAGTTAGCGTAATGGCTATGTCACTGGACTCCCACATAGTTGACCGTGGTTTGATTCCTGGACCTGGTGGCTTAAACTCACGCTGGGTGTGCGCCCAAGATCCCGAGAGGAGAATGGAGGAGAAGGGATTGCGGCGTGGCCATCCCCCCTGGGGGTGATTTCTCGCTTTCTGTCTCTCTGTCTCTGTCTGGTTGGCTGGCGAGTGCACATGCCCTATAGCAAAAACCTCTCCATAAAAAAAAGAAAAAATAAAAATTTTATTTAACTTTATTTATTTATTTTAGTTTGACCAGGGAGGGAGGGAGGGAGGGTGAGAGAAAGCGAGAAAGTGAGCCACCAGGTCCGGGGCTGAAACCATGGTAGGTCATGTGGGAATCCAGCACCTTTAACCATCATGCCACCTACCAGCCTCACAATTTACCCATTTTAAAACCTCTTGCATGAAGTATATAATTCCTGATAAAATAAGTGCCTGGTATGGTCTGAACATTTGTGTCCTCCCCAAATTCATACACTGAAACATAATTATCAATGTAATAGTATTTAAGAAGTGAGGTCTTTGAGAAGTGATTAAGCCTTGAGGATAGAGATCTGAGAACAGAATTATGTCTTTATTGAAGAAGTCCAAAGAGCTTCATATCCCTTTCATCACATAAAGACACAGTGAGAAGACATCATCTATGAGAAAGTAGCCTCATCAAACACTGAATTAGCCAGGACTTTACCTTCAGACTCTACAGTCTCCAGAACTATGAGAAATAAATTTCTGTTGTTTATAAGTCACCCAGTTTACGGCATATGATCGAGCAGCCTAAATGGACTAAGACAGTACCCAAACCATACATAGTATCAAGGATGAACATGTCTGTACTTTTCTTTTCTTTTTTTTTTTTGGAGAGGTTTTTGCTATAGGGCGCGTGCGCTCGTCAGACAGAGACAGAGAGACAGAAAGCGAGAAATCACCCCCCAGGGGGGATGGCCATGCCGCAATCCCTCCTCCTCCATTCTCCTCTCGGTATCTTGGGCACGTACGCACACGCGCCCGGCGTGAGTTTAAGTCACTGGATCGGGAACTTGAACCACAGTCGACTACGTGGGAGTCCAGCCACATAGCCATTACACTAACTGCTGGTCCCAATATGTCTGTACTTTTAAAAGGATTCTAACGTATGATAAAATATATATATTCTGGGATCAGCAAGTGGCATGGAGGTTAAGGTAGGTGGATCTTACAGGGCTAACTATGCAGTTCAAATCCCAGACCCAGAGGCTTGAAAAAAACATGCCAGGTGCATATACATGCACACCCAAAATCCTAAAAAGAGAATGAAGGAGAAGGAATTATGGCTTGGCCAATCCCCTGGGGATGATTTCTCATTCTTCCCTCCCTTTCTTTCTCTCCCACGTGCCAGTGTCCTACATATATATATCAAAATAAACACAAACACACCCAAAATACATATTCTTCATGTATTTTTCATTAGAAAATTATTTCTAAACCAATTATAAAGTGAAAGAGTTTACCCCGAATGGGTTGCAAAAATTCGACACAGTATTATTATAAGCAACGGCAATAGCAAACAAAATCTTTATCTGCGATACTTACCACTCCTCAATGGTCTCTACCATCACAGTTACCATAAGGACTCAGTCTGTGTGTGAAAAATGATAGAGGAATATCTACGGAAAAAAAAAAGAAATTAACATGAGAAGAATTTGGTTAGAAGCCCTTCCCCTGTAAACTATCTTTACTGTCATTTTCATGCATTATTTTCCCTCCGCTTTCTGCTTCTCTTTTACTCTTGTGTAATTTTGGGAGAGCGAGGAGTCTATTTTCATGTCCTGAGTTTTTTCACTGTCTCCCACTCTCCTTTCTTTTCACTCCTCTTTCTCATCAAGCTTTCTTTTTCTCTTCCCTTCAGTACATTTTTATCTGCTATTCAGAATCCCACTGTCAACTCATCTGTCATACATAGCCTCTAAGAGAGAAACAGTGTCTGGAGAATAGGGCTGCAGGGGTGTTCCACCTCCAGAGTTCTCAATTCACTATGTCAAAACTGAGGCCTATGAATTTTTTTAAAAAGAATTTTTTTATTTAACTTTATTTATTTATTCATTTATTTGACCAAAGACAGACAGAGAGAAGGTGACAGGAGGAGTGAGAAAGCAAGTCACCAGGTCGAGGAATCGAACCACAGTCGACCATGTGGGAGTCCAGTGCCCTTAACCACCATGCCACCTGCTGGACCCAGAGGCCTACGAATTAGCTCTAATAAATTCCCAGGTGATGCCAAGAGCAGATGGAGCACATTTAGAGAATTATTAATTTAGATGATCAGGCACAGTAAAGTTTTGGCACCCCAGGAAGAAAAGGTCTGAGTACACTTCTTTTTAATTTTTTTTGGTAGAAAGATCCTTGCTATAAGGTGCATGCACTCGCTGGAGAGACAGAGACAGACAGAGAGACACAAGAACGAGAAATCACCGCCCAGGGCGGATGTCGAAGCCACGATTCTTTCTCCTCCTTTCTCCTCTTGGGATTTTGGGCATGCACGCACACACACTCAATGGGAGTTTTAAGCCTCCAGGTCCGGGACTCGAACCGTGGTTGGCATGCACACACACACTCAGTGTGAGTTTCAAGCCTCCAGGTCCAGGACTTGAACTGTGGTCAGCCACGTAGGAGTTCACAGACGTAACCATTATGCCATCTGCTGGTCCCATCATGAGTTTATTTCCCAAGGCCTTTTATTAATGTACTTGCTGCACAGATCTTGTCTGTTGTCCTCAGAGCAAAGAAAATAGGCAAGAGCAGGATTATGCTGTTAAACTATGTGGTTAAATTATTTTATTGCAATAGCCCTGTGGTCTATGTTGAATCAACCAGCCCCCAACACAGAGGGTTTCCTGAACTAGAGGCAAAAACTAGTAGTCAAAAATTTCTATGATTTTGTGATGACTCAAACGTTATTAAATTTTTTAACCTTTTATTTATTACATCAGAGAACAGACAGACAGCACCTCCAACAGGCTCCTAAGACCACGATTCATCCTCGGCCACCTAGGATCATGGGCACACCCCAGAGCACAGAGGGAGACTTTAGGACACAGGCCTGAGTGCGTCCATGTGGTGTCAGCAGCACCGAGTGCTGCGTTACCAGCGTGCCAACACGGCAGACTTCTAGCTTGATCTAAATGACCTGGAATGATACAGGGATTTCGCCAGAAATTTCGGGCAGGTCCTCCTCCGGCCTCTAATTATACAGAGTGAAAGTAGAGCAAAGTTAAAAGTAATCTACATGCTTAAAAGACTATCCCAAGAGCCTCAGCTATGGGAAAAGGTACTTCCAGCCCAGCTGCTTTCTATCAGGGGAACAATTAAATTTAAGGGGCCCCCAAGGGCTGCGACTCCCTTGGTTTCTTTCCCTTGGGAGTCTAGGAGCTGTGGCAAAAATAGATCAAGTTCCACAAACAGGCTAAATTCATCCTATCCACACAGAAAAGTGAGAGGACAGTTCAACTCTTCACTCACTCAATCTTCCAGTCCACGCCCTTCGGCCTTCTCCAATGGATCCATCCTGACTGGGTTGCCTGAAATATACCACTCGACTGTGGAGTAAATTAACAAATGGTAACTTGCAACAACCTATTCTCCAAGAAAGATGATTTCCTGGATTTCCTACCCTTCTACCTGACAGTGTCAGTATGAGATATGAGTGCCTTTCTCCAAGTTACTGCATTAACAGCACAGAGGAAAAACAAATGAGAACAACGACAACAAAAGTTACCATTTTGCCAACTAAAAGCCACCTGTCTTCCCTATGCAAAGATCCTGGAAATGAGTTGTGTGACAAATCTTAAATATGGAAGAGAACTGTACTATCAGGCGAGAAAGATGATTGATCTATATGATGCTGAGCTAAGTGCATTCTCTGCTCTGCAGATGGAGATTACATGTAAAAGGAGTTGGGGATTGTTAGGAAAGCACGGGGATAAGATTAGCCACTAATCTATTATAGTTTTGAGACTTCTTAAAAGACATTGGGGAAATACAAAGGAATAATCAGATGATTAAAGATAATGACACAATTATCGAGGGAATTAATAACATAAAATTCTTGGAAAAGTAGTAGTGCTAAAAGCACCTGACATAATCCTTGTAGAAAATTTAACTTTCCTAACAAAAACCTGAAATTGGTCATATCCAAAAACCCACGCATTTCATTTTGACTAATGTAGGAACAATTACTCTAGAGACAATAAATTTAATTAGAAATTGATCAGTTTTTAAGTAGGACTGATGGGTTTCTAACTAATACCACCAAATCGGATTTTCTTCCAGCTGGTTGTTTCCTACTTAATATCTGGAAGCAGTCCTTAGATCTCTCTTACCATCAATGAAGTGTGCACTGAGTCAATTCAGACCATTCTAGACCTTCCTCTCATTTTAAAATACTAACATTTCTGGGTTAATTCAAAGAACTCAATAGTAGCTTCACTTTCTACACATTTTGGTATTGAAAATAGAGCCACTGAGCATTAGCCACAGCTTATGGTCTGCTGAAACTAAAAATGAAGACGTGTTGACAAGGCTAACAAGACAGGATTTTATTTTAGAGGTAAATAATGTTGTACCCCAACAGTCATGCCTAGGAAACCTGCCTATACATGACTGCAATCACGAAACACGTTTACCTAATTAAGTTAATCCATTCTTCTCAAACATGTAAAATGTTGATTTTAAAATTTTTATGGAAAAAAAACCTCATGAAATACGTGTAATGGGAAAACTATGTATGAAACTTTTTGTACCAAAATAAACATTTCTGGGTTAATTCAAAGAACTCAATAGTAGCTTCACTTTCTACACATTTTGGTATTGAAAATAGAGCCACTGAGCATTAGCCACAGCTTATGGTCTGCTGAAACTAAAAATGAAGACGTGTTGACAAGGCTAACAAGACAGGATTTTATTTTAGAGGTAAATAATGTTGTACCCCAACAGTCATGCCTAGGAAACCTGCCTATACATGACTGCAATCACGAAACACGTTTACCTAATTAAGTTAATCCATTCTTCTCAAACATGTAAAATGTTGATTTTAAAATTTTTATGGAAAAAAAACCTCATGAAATACGTGTAATGGGAAAACTATGTATGAAACTTTTTGTACCAAAATAAATTCATACTTTAATTGTAAAAAAAAGAAAAAAATTGTTTTCTGTAAACTTAACTTTGAGAAGGTAGTAACTAGCAATTAACCAACCCTCTTATCAACAAGCTAATATTGCAATGTCAAGATTTACCTGACTTCAGTAACAAACAGGCTTCTCAAAAACTCTTCAGAAGTAGTTTGATCATGCACTGTCTGAAATACTGAACTAAAGCTATGAAGACTATACCAAGTAAGACCAATGGGAGACTCAAAAAACTTCAAAGAAATTCACAGACAAAACTTAACATCCAGTCCACAAGACAAGACACTGGAATGCTCTCATAGCACCCCAGGTAGAGAAATGAACTTGCATGACTTTTCTTTAACATTCTTGCTACAGGGTGCCTGCATTCTCTGGAGAAATCAGGGGAGGACGGCCGGAGAGGGCACTCCCCAGGACAGACGGCCATGTCTTCTCCTCTGTTCTCTTGGAATTTTGGCCTCACACATGCCGTGCCCTGTGTGTTTTTCAATCCACCAGGTCCGGAATGCAAACCTCTCAGTCCACCATATGCAATTCAGTCACCTTAAGCACTTAAGCCACAATCTGGACCAAACTTGGATTGTTTTTGACTCTTGTGATGCTTTTGTTAGACTAAAAATTTTAGTAATACGCTTGTGACTGAAACATTAAATACAGGGAACTAAAATGCTGTCAGACTTTGCAAAACTGCAGCAAGTAAAATAATGTCCCTTTAGCACAAATAGTTCAGATAGTTTGTTTTTTAAAATTTTGTTATAGAGTGTGAGCACTCACCAGAGAGGGAGGGAAGGAAAGTGAGAAAGCACTCTCTGCAAGGGGGATAACCACTTCACATTCCCTTCTCCTCCATTCTCCTTTCAAGATGTTAGGCATGCATGCACACACACCTGGCATGTTTCCCAACTGCCAGGTCCGGGACCTGAATTACACAGTCAGCCCTGTGGGATCCAGCTGCTCAACCACGATACCACCAGCTGGCTCTCTTATTTTAAAAAAATAATAATAATTTGCCTTACGCCACAAATAAGAGACAATGCTTTTGGTGGAAGTTTGGTGAAGTCAAATCACCTGGTTTCGAATCCAGTCTACCCAACTACAGACCAGTAATCTAATCTCTGTGCCTTTATTTCTCCAAGTGTAAAATGGGGGGAAATTTACAGGATCTACTTAGTAGGATCAGTTAATCAATGTTCTACTTTATTGGTTAAATGACTTTACATGAGCAACACACTGAACAAGGATTGACTTGTAGTAAAGTGTTGGCTATTGTCAGAGCTTTTTGATCAACAGAAGATGGAACTGTTTAATCCTTACACTTTATTAATCATGGAGTATCCCTCCATCCTGTTCCAGCTATCTTATTAACCAGTAAAGTCCTCTTCTCTGCAAAGCCTGAAGAGAAATCACGCACCCAGAAAGCTTTGTATGAACTATAAGGAATACCTCTGTTGGGAAAGCACCTGGTAAATTTGGAAAAACTGAAACAGTAGGTTTAACGGATTAAAATGGGCTTGAAAAGCACAAAAGGACAGCTAATCAATAGAGCAGGAAAGTATTAACTGAATTACCCTACAGATACTATCTATTTTCCCACTGCGCATTTTAAGAAACTAAGGCCCACGAACACACTTTTGTTGTTTTTTTGTTTGTTTGTTTTTTTAGGATGAAGCAATCCTTTATTTTCATACTTCGACAAAGAGGTTTTCAAGGCTTTCCAGTGGAGATTAGCGACAGTGACCATCCCCCCTGGGGGGTGATTTCTCGCTTTCTGTCTCTCTGTCTCTGTCTGTCTGGCGAAC
>NW_006204462.1:947834-952213 GCF_000334495.1 Tupaia belangeri chinensis | reverse complement strand
AAGCCTCCAGCCATCAGCAGCTGCTCTGCTCAGGGCCGAGGCTCCCCCTGGCCCCAGTGCTGAGGCTGAGGGGTGTACTTTCCTTCCTTTATTAGCTTTTCCCGCTGTGTCCTGATGACATTCATGCTTTTTATCATTTTCTACTGAACCATACACTCTCTGAAATCATCGAACTCTAGCTTGCACTCTTTCTCTGCCTGGACACTGCCGATTCCATGTGCACATTCTATCCATTCCTTTTCTTTTCTTTTTTTTTTTTTGGAGAGGTTTTTGCTATCGCCCCCCAGGGGGGATGGTCTCGCCACAATCCCTTCTGCTCTGTTCTCCTCTCGGGATCTTGGGCACGCACGCACGCACGCACCCACACGTGCCCGGCGTGAGTTTTAAGCTACTGGGTCCGGGATGTGAACCGTGGTTGACTACATGGGAGTCCAGCGGCATAGCCATTACGCTAACTGCTGGCCCCGGCTATCCATTCCTTTTCAAAAGCATGGCATCGAGATGGGAGTTTGTGGGGCTGTTCACCACCTTGGATTGTCATCTAGCAATCTATGTTAATGCCCAGCCTTTTCTGCACATGAAGAAAAGGCATGACTTGTCACCACACTGCCCTTGTCTTCCAGGGACCACTGCTGCAGACCCACCAAACACACTTGTTCTAATGGCTTGGAATACACACACAAGACACACCTAAAATTGGGGTTTCTAGAGACAGAGAAAGATGGGTTTGTGGAACTTTTCTCTGAAGTTTACTTTTTCATAGTTCATTTTAGTTACTTCCTATTCCTTGGTCAAATATGACTTTATAAGACACAAAGGACATGAAAGAATTATAAAATGTAACCTCATTACGTGCTCAAGGGGTTACAAACTTCCTGACTGGCATTACTCTATGTAATTATGCTAGCAAGAAATTGATTTTTATAAAAAGCTTTCTCCCTTTTTGATTTGCTCTACCATATCAATGGCACAAAATCACTGTTCCATCTAAGTGTATTTGCTCCATCTCTCCTTTACAGATCAGAATTCATATTTTCTTATAGTTCTCAGAAAGATACATTAAAATGTTTAAGCTTGAAATGTCTCTGTGAACAAGTTTTGAATTAAACAGAATTACATGGTGCGACAAGTGTAGACTAATGGCAACAGCACACACAGACTGGACCGGCAGCCCTGAACCTGAATCTGTGTCCTGCTCTAACAGTATCCAGCAACTTCAATTTCTAAAACTGAAGTATGGGGCCCGGAAGTGGTGTGGTGGTGAAGGCACTGGTTACTACGTGGCCGACCATGCTGACATAGTCCTGACTCAGTGGCTTGAAAATCATGTTGAGCCTGCAAGTGTGTACACCCAAAAGGGACTGCAATGTGACTGCTCTCCAGCAGGGGGAGATTTCCCACTTGCTCTCTCACTCTGATGACTGCATGGACCTATAGCAAAACTGAAAAAGAAAAAAAAAATCAAACTATGTTCCTCTAAAAACAATCTCTCTTATTACTGCTAAATTTGTTTTGGCTGGAAGCAGTGTTTCACAACTTTTACAGAATTTCATGAAGCCATTTACAGGTTGACTATCCCTTATCTGAAATGTTTCACACCAAAAGTGTTTGGATTTCAGACTTTTCTGGATTTTAAAATATTTACATGTACACAATGAAATATCTGGGAGATGAAACCCCAAGTCTAAACACAAAATTCATTTAAGTTTCATATGCACTTTATAACCTGAAGGCAATTTTTTTGCTATTTCTGTACTGCAGTTTTGACGATGACCAGGCACATGAAGTCAGCTGTGGGATTTTCCACTTGGGACATATGCTGATATTCAGGTGGTTTCAAATTTTGGAATACTTTGGATTTTCAGATTAAAGATATTCAACCTTTATCACTTCCTCAACAAAAATGAACACAATCCACATTATATTTTGCAAACAAAGGATGGCTTCAGGTAATCACTGAAGTCCACATATCCCAAATTAGGAATCTTTCAGAGAACTACAGTAATTCCCAATGTTTTTTAAAAAAAGCTATTTACTCATTTTCTCTCTCTCACACACACACACACTTTATAGTCTTATTGTTCAGTAAGTATTGAACACTTATTTTAATAGTACTAACATACCAGTAATAACTTAACCCTTACGAAAGTGTAAAAGAAAGTTTTATCTTCATTGGCAAAAAGAAAGTATTTTTCCCCTTAAAACATGTAAGAGTGAATGAGTGTGTAGTTTTAGATTATCCAGAGAAATTACTCAAATCAGTGATTTCTACTAATGAATTATGGTCCTTAGAAATATGAAGGTTTAAAGTAGATTAAACTCAGAGAAATCCAAACTGAGATTAGGTCTGGCTTCGATTTGTCTACATGCATTCACAGTGATACCATGAAAGCAGCAGCTGCATCTCTGCCAAAGTCTCGGCTGCTGTAATTACAGACAGACCCCTTAGGAGAGGGCTGTCACTACTTTCCAAGGACAGTAATTACAGAGCCTTTGTGTAGTGCAGATTTTAAATTCCAGGGACACTGAATTGCGACCAGATTATGAGGATGACCTTAATGGCACAGTCGCTTATTAAAGCAATCATCAGACTTACTCCACGTGAAAGTTTAATATTTCTGAACTTCACTTGATTTACTCTGCAAATTCACCTTACCTTGAAACTATAGCAACCGCATTACTAAAGAAACAAAAAACACCATTCAGACAAGCTAACCCTATTAATGAACTAATTTCATAAAACTGAAGGCCAAGTGAAACCAAGTCATGCTAGGCTATTACTTTCAAACATCATCAATGAACCAAACACTGGTATTATGAAATACCAGCTAAACTGAAGCCTCCTCCCGCCCCCCAAAAAAAAGTTCTTACAAAATAGGAATACAAAAGGTGCCATTGGGCCACCCAGTAGGTGGCATGGAAGGTAAAGTGCTGGATCCCACATGGGTGGCTGCAAGCTGTGAAAGAGTCCCAGACACCATCACCACCCACCACCACCCTCTCCCCCAGCTGGAGAATAATGCTGGGCACATGGACATGTGTGCCCAAATCTCGGGAGGAGACTGCAGCACGGCCATTCCCTTCAAGGGGTCATATCTCAGTCTCTCTCTCTCTCTGGTGAGCACACATGC
The DNA here is from genome assembly GCF_000334495.1 of Tupaia belangeri chinensis. Lineage (NCBI taxonomy): Eukaryota > Metazoa > Chordata > Mammalia > Scandentia > Tupaiidae > Tupaia > Tupaia belangeri. The sequence continues at coordinate 949,082 of NW_006204462.1, read as the reverse complement.
CCTATAGCAAAAAAAGAAGGAAAGGAACTGCTAAATTTTATCGTTATCTTTGACATTTTCCAGATTTAGAGAAAAGCTAAACCCAACACATTCAAGGTTTGGAGAGTTACTCTGTCTACCATACCCAACAGGGTAACACACAGGCACTTCCAACTCCCTAAATTACCCTTCATAAAAATATTTTAAAATAAGTTAGAAAATATCAACACAGCAAAAGCAGACCAAAAGTAAATTGACCAAAAATCACAACTGCCAATTTTCTAAAGTTAATCTTTGGGTACTATGAAGACAGTAATTAAAAAATTTTGTAATCCAGATACAGTATGAGATCCTTCAGTAATGATTTAATAAATTAAAACTGCTCAAGTAGACTTGTTAATGTACTGACAAAAAGTGATCCTCAGGTCCGTTAAAGTAAAGAAATACAATTTTTTTTACAGGTTGCACAAAACGTATAGAACTATAAAAATAGGATTGAGGGGCCAGCAAATGGTTAATTGTTCCATCGCTAGACTCCCATGTAGTACACCACAGTTCGAGTCCGGACCCTGCAGCTTAAAACTCATGCTGGGCACGTGTATGTGTGTGACCAAACGACCTAGAACGGAGAAGGGACTGAAGCATGGCCATCCCCCCTGAGGGGGGCGATTTCTAGCTTTCGGTGTTTCTCCCTCAGACTCCCAAGCACGTGTGCCCTATAGCAAAAATCTCTCAAAAATAGAATACAATTGATATATACTCTAAAATTATAATAATTGAGATATATCCTAAAATTATAATTATAAATTATAATTTGCCACTAGGGTTAATATTTCAAAAAATGTATATACACGTTATTATGCTATTCTTCCTGAAGGTCACCAGGACCGCCCTAGGTCAATGGTGTCCTGACATTTAAAAAAAAAAAAAAAAAAAAAAAAAAAAAAACCCAGCCTGCACAGATACCCAGGACGCGGAGGCACTCTCCCCTAAGTCTGGACATTGGAATGGTCAGGTGAGGTTCAGCTTCTGGAACACCTGGGAAACAAGGTATAGGCAGGCTTTTTCGTTTTTCAAGGGTTTCAAGGATCTACTGAGCAAAAGCAGACACTGAAAACCCCCTCTGAACGCCGACCTCGCCCCTCCAGCACCCTCAGCCTCTGGGCTCACCTTGCGGGACCGCCGCGGTGTGTTCTGAACGAAGCCTAGGGCGACACGCAGCTAAGTCGATGACACTTCCCCTACAGCCCGCGACACTTCTCCCTACAC
>NW_006204462.1:943819-947014 GCF_000334495.1 Tupaia belangeri chinensis | reverse complement strand
GACACGTGACCTGCGAGGGGGCGGGCTGGGGCGTCGATGCTCCTGCCACGTGACCCACGAGGGGCGAGCCCAGGACGTGGAGGTGCCTGCCATGAGCACGCACGGGGATGTGCCGGGACGTGGAGACGCCACGCCATGTGACACGCGAGCAGGCGCGCCGGGTCATCAAGGAGCCCTGCCACGTGACATTTAAGGAGTGTGCTTGGGACTTCGAGACACCTGCCACGAGGTTCGCAAGGGGACTGGCCGAAACACTGAGGTGCCCGCCACAAGCACGCAAGGGGGCGGGGCTGGGGACAGTGAGGGGGCGGGCCAGGGCTGCTCGGAGCCCCAACACCCCGGCGAGGGCTGTGGGACTGGGGACCCCTGTGACGGGGAGGCGGAGGGCGAGCTGGCGGTGCTCGCCCACGGAGAGTGTGGGCTGAGCCCGACCGGGCACGGGAGCAGGGGCGGTCGGGCTGCTCTGCGCCTGCGTGGCCCTGCCAGGGACGGGAGGAAGGCTCGGAGACCGCGTCGGGTGTCGGGGCTGCCGGGCGTGCGCCGAGCGTGTGGCACGTAGGTTGTGGCCCTCTCCCCGGTTGGTGGCCGGTCATCCCTGGTTGAAGCCCCTCTGTCCTCTGTTCGTACAGGGCTACGCGGGACGTGTGGGAGGCAGCCGCGCCTTCCGTGTTTTCAAACGGACACATGCGTGCTTTGTCCGCTGGCCCTGGTTTCTATCCGCCTCCTGTTCATCCTTTTCTTCTCTTTGTTCTCGTTTCCTGCAGTCTCAGAGCTTGTTTCAAGTTTGTTCTGCATGCTTACAATTTGGTTTTTTTATTTTTATTTTGAACTTTCTGTTTTGAAAAAGTTTTGAAAATTCACAACTGCTCCGCAGTACCATGAGCCACGTGTGCCTTCGCCTGCCTTTGCGTGATTGGGGCGCTGTTTCATCAGGATGTCTGTCTACGTGCATCGTTGGCCTCTTTCTCGATCTGCAGCCTGCGTGTGGCCTTTGCTACTGTGGAAACTGAGGGGCACTGTCAGGACTCTGCCCCCAGCTGCTCGCTCGGGATGGAGAGGGTTTTCTCTTACGTAACCAGAGGGCGAGAGTGAAGTCTTTCTTAAGGTCCATGCTCAAAGTCCACAGGAGACTCGGCCTGGTGATGCAGGCTGTGGCAAGCTGAGCTGCACTGCTGGAGGCTTCCAGGTAGAACGGGGACAGGCAGCTGCAGCCACACCACAGCGACTGCAGAAAACGGCCGCGCGCTGTGGGCTGGCCTCCTTTCTCAATGTGGCCTCGTGAACGTGAAACTGGCCCTTGGTTCTTGGTGAGCTCACCTGGAGTTTGGGACAGTTCAGTTACAGAGGGAGACTTCAGGTAGGTCTGCCCGATTTAGCAATAAACAGAAATAGGACAAGTGGGTTTTTTTCCTTGAGTATACTCGTTTGCAGCACGAGTATTTATGTGAAATTAGAATTTAACTGAGTGCTTTGGATTTTATCTGCCAGCCTCAGCTCCAACGTGAGTTACCGATTCCTTGGTCATCTTGTCAGGCGAGCTCACAGGGGTCGTACTGGTTAGTAACCCAGAGCAGACTGTAAATAGTATTTTCCTGTAGTCCAATAGTGTAGTATTGTACTACAATTATTGCAGTACTCCTGTTTTTTTATAAAAGCTATTCATTTACTTCTTCGAGTAGAGCTGGCGCTCCCAACAGTCTCGACCCTGCAGCCCAGCACCAGCGTTGGCCAGACCCATCTCACGGTCATGTGAGTGCCCTGCTCAGGGAGGTGTTGGGGGGGCAGCCTGGCCACACGTGGCATTCCACTCTCTCCCAGCCCCCTACGCTGTGTGGCAGTCGCTGGCTTTCCTGAGTCTCTTCTGAGTTCCTGTGAGCTGCTTGAGGAGAGACGACGGGTCTTCCTCTCTCTGTATCCCTGAAAGGTCTCACACAGGTGGGTGCGGTCAGAGGCCAAGGGAGTGCCTGAGCAAGTTCCCCCAGGTCCAACGCCCTGGGCAGGCTGTGGTCCCAGCAGGAGAGGGCGGTAGAGTGCCACGAATCGAATCGTGCAGCGAGAGGCCACAGTGGTCCTTGTCCTCGCTTTCCCTCCTGTGGGTGGTGCTGAAATGGCTGCAGATGTGGCTTTGGGGTCTTCACCCCGGGCGACTCTCACGTGGAGTGTCTGGTATTTCTTGTGATTCGCGACACTGCTATTTGCAGCACATGTGGTGAGAAGTTGTATTTGAACGTGGTTTACCCTGACCAGCACCAGTATTCACCAGGGTCTCAGTGTTTGTGTCAAGTCCCACTGTGACACACATGTCATGATGCAGCCAGGAAACCTCTACAGGAGGTGGCTCCTGGCACTCTCCTCCACGAGCTGAGTGGACCTCTGGTCTCAGATCACGCAGACTCTGGCATTTCCTGCTACCAGCAACAGACAGACCAGCACACCTCAGTTACTCCTAATAAAACCCAGTTAACGAAGGTGGAAGGCATTTTTCTATGCTTTTTTTCCCCTTTTTTAAAAGATTTATTTATTTAATTTTATTTATTATGTTATTTTTAAAGTTTGCTATAGGGCACATGCACTCGAGAGACAGAGAAAGAGAGAGAGAGAGAGGGGGAAAGAGACAGAGAAAGAGAAGGGGAAGGCAAGAAAGCACCCCTAGGGGGGATAGTTAGCTGCAGTCCCCTCTCCTCCATCCTCCTCTTGGGATTTTGGTCATGCACACACCCGTGCCTGGTGTGTTCCCCAAGCCACTAGGTCTGGAACTTGAACTTCGCGACTGGCCATGGGTCCAGTGGCCATAACCACCTCACCACCAGCTGGCCCGATTTCTCTGTTATCTAAAGAAAATGGTAGAACAACATTCATGTCACACCAAGAGGCACTCAGAAAGAATGCAGCCTAACCCTGGAGAAAAGCTGTGCTGGAGGGACATCAGGCAGGTAGCAGAATGCTGTGCTGTGTCCCGGGCTTTGTGACACTGTGGTATTCGGCAGCTTGTTCAAGTCTGTGCTTTACTATGGCTTCTTTTCTCATTGTTATGTACGGAAGGCTTGTGTCCCCCAAAGCTAGTGTTTTCAAGTCCCGACTCCCAGTGCGATGGTATTTAGAGTGGGGCCTTTGTGTGTGACTCAGTTTCGATGGAGTTATTTCGGTGGGGGCAGTATCCTTAGAAGAAGGGGGAGAGACAGCTAAGAGCCTGCA
>NW_006204462.1:934444-943788 GCF_000334495.1 Tupaia belangeri chinensis | reverse complement strand
TCCACCACGTGAGGGCAGTGAGAATGGGGTCTGCAGGCCAGGGAGGTGGCCCTTGTCAGGACCTGACACGTGGCCTCTGGTTTGGCACTCCCGGCCTCTTGTACTGTGAGAAAGAGACGCCGATTGTTCAGCTACGTGGGCTGTTGTGTTTCTTAGCCTGAACTAAGGCATTGTTTGTACTGACTTAATATACTCAAATTTTTAATTCTTCCTTAAATATGAGACTTTGGACCAGGCTGGTGGTGTGGTGGTTGAGACAGCTGGAATGCACATGGCCAACTAGTGGTTTGAGTCATGGACCTGGCAGCTTGAAAAACATGCTGGGCACACGTGGGTGCATGCCCAGAACCCCACGAGCAGGGAGAGGGAGCAGCAGGGGGTGCGATGTGGGCATTCCCTGTGAGGATACTTCCTCACTTTCCTTCTCTCTCTCTCTCTCAGAGCACACATGTCCTCTAGGAAATTAAAAACAAACAAATAAAAAAATGAGCCCTCAAAATTACTTAAGAGGGCCAACAGGTGGTGTGGAGGTTAAGGTGCTGGATCCCACATGGCCGACTCTGTGGTTGAAGTTCAGAATCAGCTTGCAAATCACGCTGGAGCATATGTATTCATGCCCAAAATCCAGAGGAGAATGAATGAGAAGGGATTTTAGTGTGGCCACTGCCTCCAGGGGGTGATATCTCTCTCTCTCTCTTTCTCTCTCCCTGGTGACTGAACCTGTCCTATGGCAATAAATAAACCAAAACAAAACAAAATCACAAAATCACTTAAGATGCAGAATCTGAGATCCTGTCTCGAATCCTGGAAACAGGAATTATTACAATCATATTAGGGAAACAGACTGAGGTCCAGAGAGTTGTACCAGGTGCCACAAGCCTCAGAGCTGCAGGATTCAGACTCAGTTCTGTAGGGACCAGTAGGTGGAGTATTGGCTACATCACCGGACTCCCACATAGTCAACCACGGTTTGAGTCCCAGACTCAATGGCTTAAAACTCATGCCAGACCCAAGAGTTTGCATGCCCAAGATCCTGAGAGGAGAATGGAGGAGAAGGGGTTGCGGTGGGCCATTCCCCTGGGGGCGATTTCCTACTTTCTGTCTTTCTCAAGAGTGCACGCGCCCTATAGCAAAGATCTGTCTCAAAGAAATGGACTCAGGTCTGTAACTCCAAGAGAACTTCAAGATCAACTTGATGTCTCATCCAATGGCGTTGGGTTCATTATTCCTAAACCCTGTCTTTATGAGCAAAGTAGTTTGTCCCTGCAGAAGATGTGCATGGTCACCGTTTCAAACTTCACCTCTGTTTATATGCAACAGGTAGAAAGGTAAACTCATGATCAGACAATGCAGTGACAAGTCCTGGAGGGGGCACGGGGACTGAACCTTCACACACTACTAGTTGGGATGGAAGATGGCACAGCTCCTGTGGAAACAGCCTGACTGCTCCTCCTCTGTAACTCTGTGAGGTAAACAGGGTCATTGTGTGGGCAGCAGTGTCCCCTGGTTGTGTCTAAGAGAACTGGCAACATGTCCACACTAACCGTGAACATGAATGTTTATAGCAGTACTACTCATAATAGCCGGAAAGTGGAGCCAGCCCGAACATATCTGGACTGAAAAGTGAGTAAACAAGGGACGAGCAGTTAGCGTAATGGCTATGTCGCTGGACTCCCACGTAGCCGACCGCGGTTCGTGCCCCAGATTTAAACTCACGCCGGGCGCGTGTGCGTGTGCGTGTGTGCCCAAGATCCCGAGAGCAGAATGGAGGAGAAGGGATTGCGGCGTGGCCATCCCCCTTGGGGGGTGATTTCTCTCTTTCTGTCTCTCTGTCTCTCTCTGTCTGTCTGGCGAGCGCACGCGCCCTACAGTGAAAACCTCTCAAAAAAAAAAAAAAAGTGAGTAAACAAAATGTGGTATGTCCATTCAGCAGGGCTTTACTTAGGCATAGGAAGGAAGGAAGGAAGGGCTGGCTCCATGGTGCAGTGGTAATGTTCTGAGAACACACGTGACCCTCGATAAACATGTCAATGTGTGGATCAATTCCCCAACCCCTTGTCCAACCATCAGTTACTGGAAAGGGTGTTAGCCCTGCCCCTAAGAAGCAAGAGACCTGAGAAGTCAGTGGAAGTGTCAGGAGGAGGTGGTGGACACACTCCCAGCACACCCCCAGGCAGGCTCTCCAGCTAGCATCACCCAGCCCAGCTGTGGCAGGGTCCGCAGGTCAGTGGGACTGGGGCCCAGCACAGTGGCACGGGCAGCCACTCCTGTAGCTCTGCAGTGCTGGAAGCCATACCGCTAACAGTGGGTCTGGATCCTAAGTCGACCTGAAACCCGCTGGGCACCCAGGACGCCACGGGGCTGGATGGGGATCATGGCCTGGTGAGATGTGGTGGAAGGGCCTGTCTCTCACTTGCAAAAAAAAAAAAAAAAAACACCAGCAGTTGGCGTAATGGCTATGTCGCTGGACTCCCACATAGTTGACCGCGGTTTGCCTCCCGGACCCGGTGACTTAAAACTCACGCCAGGCGCGTGTGCATGCGTGCCCAAGATCCCGAAAGGAGGATGGAGGAGAAGGGATTGCGGTGTGGCCATCCCTCCTTGGGGAGTGAGTTCTCGCTTTCTGTCTCTGTGTCTCTCTCTGTCTGTCTGGTGAGCGCATGCGCCCTATAGCAAAAAAACTATCAAAAAAAAAAAAAAAACGAAAATGAGTGAAACTTGGAGATCTCACACTGAAACTGTGCAGGAAGCAGTGACTCACAAAATGCCATAGGTTGGGACCAGCGGTTAGCATAATGGCTATGTTACTGGACTTCCATGTAGTTGGCCACGGTTCGAGTCCCAGACCTGGTGGCTTAAACTCACACCGGGTGTGCGTGTGTGCGTGCCCAAGATCCTGAGAGGAGAATGGAGGAGAAGGGAATGAGACATGGCCATTGCCCCCCTGGGGGTATGATTTCTCTCTTTCTGTCTCTCGGTCTCTGTCTCTCTGGCGAGCACATGCACCCTATAGCAAAAACCTCTAAAAAAAAAAAAAAAAGCCATAGGCATGTTTTCTCGGGAGTTTTCTCTGTCCTTCTGTCCTGTCCTGAAAAGCAGTGCTGTTTCCTTCAGCTGCTGATGCTGTCTCACTCAGGACTTTGACTAGCTCAGTATAACACATCTGGCTCACACCTAGTTCCTGTGCCTCCTCGAAGTGTAACTGCTGACAATGTCCATGACTATGTTAAAGGCATGTGCAAGGGGACTTCACAAAATTCATGGAAAAATGGAATTAAAGTACAAAGTTATTTTGGTGCAGAACTAACATGAAATCCATGTGTAGCTTTTTAATAGTACACATTTTCCATGAACTCTGCAGGTGCTTGTGCCTCGTGAGTCACTGGGCTGACGGGCAGGTGCCCAGAGGCAGGAGCCCTTGCAGACTGAGGCGGACTGCACCTGGGAAGGGCCGCAGAGCTCAGAACCCTCAGCTGCTGCACAGGATGGCTCCATGGAGGTCGTGCCGTGGGCTCAGACCACTGTGTGGATTGCCGAATCTTCCTCCAGCTTTCTCCATCAGGCCACGGGTGCCCTTTTGTGCATTTTCTGTCACTTCTGTGAGATTTGGGCAGGGAAGAGAAATAAACACACTTGGTTAGGCCACTGTCTTAGACAAGCTAAATGCAAGCTTTAAACTTTAAAATGTATTGTTAAAATCGACCTTGCAAAAACAAGGTCTGCTCTACTTCACCCTCCAGCAATAGCAAGTGAGAGTGCCAGTTTCCCCATGCCCGTGCCAGCTCTGCGCAAAATCTCTCCTTGAAATCTTTCTTAGCTTTATAGATTTAAAAATATGCTGTTTTTATGTTTATATTTCTTTGTTAGTGAAATAAAGTATCTTTTCACGTGTGAAAGAGTGCAGCACTCTGAGACACCCGTGGCCGCAGAAGACTGGGGTCTGGATCCTGGGCTGGCCCGGACGTGCCGGGGAAGCGTGTGTGCCCATGATCCCGGCTGGCTGCGAAGGCTCGGGGGAGCAGCATGGCTCAGGCCCTGTTGAGGGCGCACATGTTTCTCTCTGTTTCCCTCCCTCTCGTGAAATAAATAAACTTAAAAAAATTAAATGTTCATTTCACACATTGAAATAAATTGATAAAAGAACTAATAAATGTACCTTATTATTGCATCAAAATGTGAAGTAAATATTAATATACTCCACATTTTATTGTCTAAAGCCTAAAATATTTCTGGAAAACAGGCTGAATCGAGCCAGCCGACTGGGGTCTGGATCCTGGGCTGGCCCGGACGTGCCGGGGAAGCGTGTGTGCCCATGATCCCGGCTGGCTGCGAAGGCTCGGGGGAGCAGCATGGCTCAGGCCCTGTTGAGGGCGCACATGTTTCTCTCTGTTTCCCTCCCTCTCGTGAAATAAATAAACTTAAAAAAATTAAATGTTCATTTCACACATTGAAATAAATTGATAAAAGAACTAATAAATGTACCTTATTATTGCATCAAAATGTGAAGTAAATATTAATATACTCCACATTTTATTGTCTAAAGCCTAAAATATTTCTGGAAAACGGGTCAATCGGGCCCGGCCTGTCTCAGTGCCTGGGCGAGGGCACTGCAGGCGATGGCTCAGGCTGCAGTGCCCTCGCCCAACACGGGCCACCTCTCCTGACCACTGGTATTCTCACAGTCCACTCCCAGCGGGAGAGTTCATCACACCTTGCCAAGGGGTTTCCATGGGCTTCTGACCTGGGCAGGTGAGAGGGAGTGAGGACGCCTGACCCCCACACCTGGCACCTGATACCTGGAAGGCAGAGGCTGGGGCAGGACCAGAGACCACCGGCGGCGTGGGTTGGGAAAGACCATTCGTCACAGCCAGCTGTCCCAGGGATGGTCAGGGCTTCAGAAGACCCCTGAGGGATGCTGGGCTAGAGCACCCGAGTCGGGTCAGCTGTGCCCTTACTTGTGCCCTCATCCAGGCCCTAATCAGTCAGACCGACCCACTTGGGGCGCGCCGGGCGGTGTCCAGACAGCCTCGGGTGTGGGCTCCCAACAGGGCACTATGCAGCTTCACATTTCCCTTTTCTCTGGCCACGTGCACGTGTCGTCCTCAAGCTCACCCGGTAGTTTCTGTCCTCGTCCTTGCTCAGCAACCGGAACTCCGACTCTCACCCCACGGGCGACTGCTGCCCAGGTCCCATGTCACAGCCCTGAGCTGAGGACCTCCCTGGGTGGGCCGTTGTCCCTCCCAGCCCCTGCAGCCAGCAAGTGCAGTCTGTGGCTGGCCAGGCAAGCCGGGAAGGGTTGGACCACTCTGTGACCCATGCGTCTTTCTCGCAGGTTCTAAAGGGGTGGTGACCTGAGCCAACTGCTGAGGCCACATGTTTCAAGAAGAGAGCCTCCGCCGACAGAGCTACGGGGACGGAGAGGGAAATGAGGCACAGCTATTTTTGAGCTTGGCTGGAGATGCACTCATTAAGGGAGGGACTGTCCCAGGTATGACCTCCCAGAAAAGACCCTGTGTGAGAAGTCCGTGAGCAAGTGGCTTATTCAAGGCTTCAGGAGAAACCGGTAAGGGCTGGGGAACAGGACCAGGGAAAGGAGAGGGGCTGAGGGCGAGAGTGCAGGTGCCATGGCCAGCATGTGCCACTGCTCCACACCCCCACTGCTCCTTCCCCAGTAGCATGTGGGGTGTCTCCGCAGTCCCCGTAGGTCAGATGTCTGGGCTCAGTGAAGCTGGCCCCTAGGGTCCCAAAGCTCCAATGAAGGTGTCGGGCAGGTCAGAATCTGTCCTGGGCTGGGGTCCTGTCCTCTGCTCCCAAGGCTGTGGGCAGAAGCTCTTTCTTACAGGCATGAGCTTGGTGATTGCTTCTTTGAGGCAGGCAAGAGGGCACTTCTGGGGTCTCAGGAGGGGCCTAATCCCTGCCACAGACTCGCATGTGTAGGTGGGGCTGCTCCGGACGGTCTCCTTTCTTATGAACTCAGAGCTGACTGTTGGGGGCTGTAATGACACCCACCATGCAGTGAAGAGGAGCAGCCCTCCACCGTGCCCTGGGTCCTGCACACCCAGCTGAGGGTTACCCCAGAATATGGTCCTGCTATGAGTTTAGATCCTGCCCACCACAGGTGTTGGAGCAGCCCCATGTGATCCCTGGGGACCTCTGGAGTGTAACTTTCCCTTCAGAGTCTGCAGAAGTGTGAGGCAAGGCTGGCTTCCATGTTCTCAGTAGGCAGCCATTGGCTCAGGACCATCTGACACAGAGCTCCTAAGTCCCTCAGGATTTCCCGGGTGCTCTAGTGAGGTGACACGGGGAGGTCCTGGCTACTCTCATGGTGGGAGTTTACTGCCAGGGAAACCAGCTATGCCACCCCAGGGAGGGGAAGGAGCTGAAGGTTGAGTTGACCTGAATGGTCGGTGGTGTAATCAGTCATAGCTACATAACGAAACCTTCGTGCCAGCTCACAGGGACAGGTTTGGTGAGCACATAGGTGCCGAGCATGTCTGTACTGGTTTGCTGCGGCATTACTACACAGGAATATGAAAAACCAATTGCTTTCCTCTGAGATTGATTAAGGCAACCACACCTCTTTAACCACTCCTATTCAACTCTCACCGAAAGTCCTAGCAAATGCAATAAGACAAGAAAAGGAAATGAAACGTAGTTGGATATAGAAGGGAGAGACAAAGTGAAAAAATTATCGATGTAGAAAATCCCAGAGAATCAACAAGACAAAAATTGGAGCTAATAAGTGGCTATAGCATGGTTTCTGGGTACAAGGTTGATATGCAAGTTCTTTGCTTCCTTACATACCAGCACTGAGTGATTGGAATGTGAAATTTAAACTAGTGTAATTACATTAGCACCAAAAAAGTGAGGCACTTAGGTATGACTCAAACAAAATACATGCAAGATCTGTATGAGGAGAAGATAAAACTCTGGTGAAAGAAATTAAAGGTGCAAATAAATGGGAAACTAGCTGTGAACATAGATAGGAAGGTTGTCTCCATACTGTCGAGATGTCAGTTCTTGCCAAATGGACCAATTTCCCATTGACCTACAGATTTAACGCCATCTCAGTAAAAATCCAGCAAGATATTTACAGGTAGGCATACATGTTTCTGCACATGCATGGGCTGGATCTAGTCACTGGAACCTGCTAACACGGCTGCCTTCAGGTGAGAAGCAGGGACTCTCTCCTTCAGTTGTTTTTACACATTTCATCTTCTGAATTTTGCATCATATGCATGTTTGTAGAGAAAATAAATGTTAGACTAGAAAGAATTTATACCAGGTCGCCCAACTAATAAGGGACAAAAAAAGGAACTAAATCCAGGCCCTCTGAACCGTAAGCCCAATGCTTTTTTCACTCCCTCACCCTGTGGAGTGGATGAGAGAAGGGGCTTCTCTTTGCAGGGTGACAGTGAGAGAGGATGGAAAGGACCTCGTGATGGGATTAGGGGTGTGCTGGACAGGCAACTACACCCCTTTAACCACTCCTATTCAACTGGGCTGAGGGGTGTGGATGTCGTCCTGGACACCACGGAGAGTCACCCCAGCTTTCCGCGGAGGGTCTGCTCAAGAGTACCAGTGGGGCTTAGTCCTGTCTTCTTGGCCACTGCCCAGAAATCTGCCAGTCAGGCTGCCAAGGGGCAATGAGGAACAAGAGGGTGTCTTAGTTCATCCTGGCTCCTATTACAACATGCCACAGCCTGGGTGATTTCTAGGCAACAGGAATGTACTTTCTGTGGTTCTGGGGGCTGGGCAGGCTGAGAGCTGGGTGCGGCAGCTTCGCTGGCAGACGAGATGGCAGAGGAGGGCGCTCAGCTTCAAAGACAGGCCCGCATTGCTGTGTCCTACGGCAGATGAGCAGAGAGCTCACGGGAACCTGGTTCGTGAGGGCAGGAATCCCATGCACAAGAATGGCCCCTCATGAATCACCTCTTCCCAAAGGCCTCATTCTTATTACTATGGGGAACAGGGCACCAGCATTCAGACCACAGCAGATGGGTTCTGTATGAGCTGCACAAGCAGGACACGGCATGAGTCTTAATAGAAGCTCATTTCCATCAGCCTTAAAGAGCTTCGGCGGCGACGGGAACACCTGGCAGCCAGGAGGCAGCGTGTGGATGCGGTGGTCAGAGAGCATGCGTCACCAAGGGCCACCGGGAGGTCTGGGAAGACGTCCGGGGCCGTGCTGACATTCCTGCCTTCTCTCATACTGATTGCTCCTCTTGCACAGAACACTGAGGCAGCTGTGTTCACATTAGAGCTACTTCTCAGTGCTGAAAAAATGGGGGCTCTGAAAGTCCCTGGGTTTTCCACAGGCCCAGCTGTAACACGATACTTTGCATTTATATAGCAACATTCACCTAAGGCAGGAAGGCGCTCCCGCACTGTCACAACTCCTCACGTGTCCCCAAAGTGGCTGGGGAGGAGGCTCACGCAGTTTCACCATGAAGAGGGATGCAGGTGTTGAGAGGAGAGGCGGTCTGGAACAGGTGGGGTCGACTGGGGAATTAATGCCAGTCTTAGTGCAAGCTCCTGGAAATGCGTTACAAATGATTGGTTCAACACAGGCAGGCTGTATGGTGAGGTTCCTTTCTCCTCCGGAGCGTAGCTTGGACAGAGACGCAGGGAGCTGGAAAAGACACGAGGCCCTGAGGTCGTGCTGTTTGCTGGCCAGGGTTTAGTGGAAGCCCACAGAACTCTTAGGAGGCTCACCAAGCCCACAGCAGTGCTCGCCGCCCTCCCCTCTGCAAGAACGCTTACGGCACTTCCTCTGGGAGCTCACAGCGCGTGGCCTGGCCAAGGCCATCAGGACTCATCAGGCCGAATCAAGCCTGAAATGGGCAGTGCTAGCTGGCAGGGCAGGGCAGGGCTAGCTAGCAGGGTAGGACAGGGTGAGCTAGCAGAGCTGAGCAGGGCAGGGCAGGGCAACACTAGATGACCAGGTGCTCCTTTCTCTCTCTCTTCTAATTTAATTTTACTTCTTAATTCCTTTACTTTTTAAATTTGACCAGAGAGAGAGAGACAGACAGAAAGTGAGAAAGCAAGCCACCAGGTGTGGGCCTGGAAACAGTCGGCCATGTGAGAGTGTCCAGCACCTTCACGTTTCCCCAGAGCTGCTTTCTCTTAAAGGGGCTGCAGACAATAGTGGCTCATTGACAAAACCAAACTGCCGTGCACACACGCACATGCTACATGCCATGCACACACGTGAAACAGCAGTCATGACTGCACCACCAGCACACAAGTGCAGTACAACTAACAGCACACGCGTTTGCCCTGGGGCCTTCACGTGGTAAGACAGTAGGCGAGGAGGCGAGGGAGCCGCTAAGCCATCCGGACTC
>NW_006204462.1:934065-934414 GCF_000334495.1 Tupaia belangeri chinensis | reverse complement strand
TCCTGAATAACTGGTCATCTGAGTTTGGCTCCACAGCCAAGCTGGTTACCGTCCGGGGTTGACTGCCCGGCTAGTGAGGAACACCATCTGTCCTTGGTTAAAGCCAGGGGTCTCCCTGATAACTTCAGAGGCCGGCAGTCGCCGGCTCCGTGGGTGCTGGGTGGTGGGTGACCGACCAGGCTGGGGTGAGAGTAAGAGCAGCCCTCCTGCGGGGGTTGACTCGGGGCCAACGCTGAGGCCAGGGGCTTAGCCAGAGGTGATCCCAGAGGGCACCGCGGGTGCGGCGGTGAGGGAGGCAGTTCTCAGGAGGGGCCCCGGCGGCAGGTCCTGAGTGGGCAGGGGGAGACCA
>NW_006204462.1:933404-933962 GCF_000334495.1 Tupaia belangeri chinensis | reverse complement strand
CGGCCCTCGGGTTCCGGGATGCACTGCGGGCGTCCTGGGAACCACGGTCGGCTGTGCTCCCTCGAGCCGGACCTGCGGTGACGCTCCTTCCCGGACCCCCGGACCGCGTTCTCGGTCCCTGTCCCGGCCCGGACCCTCGGCGCCTGCCCTCCGAGATGCGCTCCCGTGCGGAGCCTGAACTGCTCCGTCTTCCGGATTTCCAGGCGGAGGGAGGCGGCGTCCCTTGGCGACAGGTCCTTACTGGGGCCAGACTTCCCCCGCTCGTTCTCCCCTATGGGCTCCTCAGGGGGCGTTTACGTGCCGGGGGCGTTTACGTGCCGGGGGCTGCAGAAAGTCCACGGAACATGCACGTTATGAAAAACTACGCTTGGATTTGCCTTGTCTCATAAAGTACACTCAACTTCGCTCTGCCTCGCTGCTCCTTTTTTTTTTTTGGAGAGGTTTTCGCTGTAGGGCACACGCAGACAGAGACATAGAGACAGAAAGCGAGAAATCACCCCCCAGGGGGGATGACCACGCCGCAATCCCTTCTCCTCCATTCTCCTCTCGGGGTCTTGG